>NC_064926.1:348796905-349099935 GCF_023897955.1 Schistocerca gregaria
AGTCATACTATGCAAAATTCATTTCTTGCAACAAGGACGTGCACCGAGACAATTTGAGTTGCACAACACATTTTTGTTTTTGCAAAAGCATCCCACAGTCTGGCATTTTTGCTGGCAGTTGCATTTGAAAAATCCCTGGACACTTCCCATCGACTGTCCTCAGGACAATAGTTTTCTCTGCTGGAACTTCCTCCTCTGAGGTTATTCTTAGAGAGCAAGTATTGAACTGGGAACTAAAGCAAAATGTAGTTATAGCTTCAGCGGCATATAGTATCGTCCCTTCCATAATTATTTAAAAACAAACAATTTATTACCGTGCATATAGTTTGCTCAGCACACCATCTCTCATCTCGATTAGGTAGAAGCCATAGACCGTTGTCTTGAGGATGACACCTAAGATTGTCCTAGCATCTCCTCTTCCTCTATCAAAGTCAGGAACTGGAACTTCCCACTGTTGGAAAACAGCAATCTGAACACTGCCATGTTCTTTGCACTTGTTATTCTAAGCACTTGTATGCTTCATTTCTGTGGCTTTTAATAGCACAAGTTGAATCGTCTAAATCAGTCAGGCAGTAGTCATTGTTAGGAGTACTTTCTCTGTGTTTTCAACCTATGTTCCTCTTGGTATGTTACCCTCTTGCAATGAAGATTTCCTGTGACAATTATCCTGCAACATTTCATCCCTGTCTCACTGCTAACACTCACTTTATTAATTTTACTTTCACAGTCACCCTCAGAGTGAACATTCGTCAATGCTCCAGCATATACACTTGTTTAAGACAAACCATGTTTAGGAGGGCAGCCAACAAATTTAGTGAGATGGTCCTGACAAACCATTATAAATTTGTAATCGCTTTGTACGGAGATCTTTTAATTCCAAAGTGTACAGCGCTATTCTTCATTAGCTGCCCATATCTTAATGCATGGCTCCATTCCACAGTGTTGTGCTCCTGCATCCATGTAGTTAGCATATTTTCTATCTCTTGATTTGCTCACTCTACAATGCCTTGGCTCTGACTGTGTCTAGGTTTACCGTGGACAATCTTAAAATTGAGCCATAGTTCAGTTGACCTTCTCATTATTTTGTTAATGAACTCTCTACCATTGACTGCAACATACTGAGGGAGCGCCTAACAACGTAAAAATATCAATAACGTTATCGCATATCTCTGTTATCTACTTAATTTCCCCCAACTAAGAAAGGGTATAATTCGAGGGAGGGCTGGTAACCCCACCCAGGCCCCCAGTGCGGTCTTCCACTTGGCGAAATCAGTGGGCCCACGTGAAGGGGGGAAGACCGCAGGTGAGGATAGGCAAAGAGGGCTAGGCCCATGTATTGTGCATCACTCACCCTGTACCTACAACCCAAGGAAGGAGCCACACAACAGCAGCCCAGCTGCAGGAAGACTATGCTTTGAAAAACAAAGTCCGCCTGTAACCAATATGCCACTAAAGAGAGTTTTGGACTTCAGTGACCTGAGAACAATGAATTTAGTGAGGTGGTCCTGATAAACCATTGCAAATTTGTGATCTCCATCTGGTTGCGATTGGAAGTAAATGAGATCAACTTGACATCTGGAATTTAGCTCCTTGAACAGCATTGGCTTCACTACGATTCCTTTGTTGTGACCTTTTTGCTTCTGTAAACAAGGCTCACGCACACTGATATAAATTTAGACATCTCTGTATGCTATATTACAGAACTTTGATGTCAAGCATTTTATCATTCGGTCGCGTCCACCATGGCCAGTCATTACATGAGCTTCAAGCAGAATATCATACAGTTCTTCATCATAAACATAGTATTTATTTAATCTTACTTGCTTCAGTTACAGGTTGTATTAATTTGGTTACTCCATTCACTTCCAGCACTTCCTATCTCTTCAAAAACTTGTAGTTGTTGCCGTTCCTCTTTTGTCCAGGTTTAATGATTTACCCTTGCTGATAAGTGACTCTTACTTTTCTCTGTCCAAGAAGACAAAATTATAACTGAGATTTCCCCATTCCACTCTAAGATGTTCGTAGAACTTCACTGATTCAACCACAGCTGCACTGATGTGAACTGTAACTGCAGTACTGTCAAACCGTAACTACACTACTGTAAACCATAACTGCACTGCTGTATAACATAATAATGAGCTGATGACAATTTCATTCATGCTGATGTGTGGTAACATTGTTGGACGCACCGTTAATAACCCGAGAGTAGCGGTGGTACACCTTCACTAGTGGATCATATGCTATGTTCACGTTACCTAGCCGAGTACAGTGATGGTTCACCTTCATTAGTGGATGCATTTTTTTCACTTAATGGTGCACTGTCACTGATCATTTTAGTGATGGTATACATCCATTAGGAAAGGTTTGCCTTCCCTAATCTTCCACTTCCACTATGACATACACTAGAGGTACAAAAAAAAAATCAGAATGGCCTGCATGAGATTTCTGAAAGGAAGATGCACAGCCTAACTGAAGCCTTAAGAAATGAATCTGTAGAAGAGTGTGAAACTTATAAAGAAATAAACACGATAGAGCATATGCTGAAGAACTGTAAAGATTTATGAGAGAGGCTGAGACTTCTACTTTATGAGTTAAGACAATGAACAGTGACAAGGAAAAACCGAAGGGACAACAAGAACTGCATATAGTTTCCATAGACTTATCAAACAGAGTATTTGAGTGTATCACGGTATATAATATAGCAAAGCATTGTAGGATATACGATTTCTGAGAAGTGCCTGAGCTTACTGCACATGTAGCACCATATGGAAATATATTTCTGACTGAAACCACTGAACTGATAGCAGAACTGATATCTGTGAAGGCACAGTCATTGAAAATTTTTTTATTTCAAATGGCCACTGACAGGTTTAGTCAAGCTGTAGTCAGAGGAGACTGTAGCTGCAAGCACATGTGTGCAAGAAGAATGCTTGTCTGAATGCTGAGTTATGATCTCCAACTTTTTGTTTTAATGCCTGTCTGCTTTATGTTGTCACCACCATGCGTTGAACAGTGGCTGTGTTTATTCACTCCATTAGTTTTACCACAATCAGAATTTTCAATGGGTATATAAAAAGCTGACAGAAAAGTCATTGTTAAATTCCAAAATTCCCACATGGTATAATGTTACAACTACTGTGAGACAATTCTGCTGAAAATATTCTTATTAATGGACACTTTTTTTCATAGTGGCTGAATTTTTGGTTCACATTCTGACCTCCAATTCTGTGTTTCTTTGCTTGAAATTGTGTTTCACAACACATAAAATTAAACATTTACTTTTAGAACTAGACAACTGCTTGTATCTATAAATCCCTAACACATATAATCAAACTTCCAGTTGTATCAAATCTGGACATATGCCACATAATCATGTAGAATATGTATAAAATTTTCCATGGAATCATCTTGAATTACCTGACAAAGGATACACCATTTCATGGCTAAGAGCAAGTATTTTACAAATGTGATCTCAAAGGAGCTATTCCTTTTGATCCTACTGCAGCAAGAATAATGCTGCAGAACTGTACGAAACTGTGTTTACAGTAATGGTTGTGTTTTTTCAATTGTTAACACCTAAAAATTAAGTACCAACAACAGCGACCTAGAAGTAGGCACAAGCAAAGTAGCAACAATTACTATAAAAAAGTGGCTTTTATAAATCTACAAAAAATATTTAAATGTTTTCCGTTAGTGAGAATTCATATTTGTGTTACAATGCATTCACACTGGTATGTTATACTGCTGAGCAATTTCTTCTTGAGGCTGTATTTATCTGTAGAGGGAAATTAATTCTACACATCATGGAGAATGTAACTGTGGTTACTGTTCTGGTATAAAGTCAAGTGCCAGCACGCCAGGTGGGAACGTTAGATCAGAGAGGGCTATGAGATGACGTCAGCCAATTGCACGCTGTCTGACACCTCTGCAGGATGACAATGCAATGGCAGCACCCTCTACACGAAAAGGACATAAGCGCCGTGCCAACTGGCTGCAGCCCAGTTCTGTGAGTTCTACAGCAGTGAGTTCAAGAATAGCATCAAGACCAGTCATTTTGCTTCTACTATGTAGCATTTTCTATACTGAACAGCTTTCTTATTTTGTCTGTCGCCCTTCGCTTGTGACATATCGGTATTTCACAAAGTTAAGAATTGCAATAATTTCCTTTTGTAATATACTTCATTAATATGATTTGCTTGAACTATTGTCTAGCGATCCAAGAAAGCAGGTTTCCTAGGCACCCCATATTCGACGTGTAGGCAGGATAGCATATTTACAAATTAAATTAGATACAGCAACTCTTCTATGTATAGTACAGGTTTCTGTACTGTTGCGCACAAATTTAGATTGTTTACTGCACCTGCTGTTGGAGACTGTAATGAAATTATAACTATTCCTGAAAATATTTTCATCTATGTGTAGATACAACATTTAACTGCTTTTGACAGCATGCAGATTCTAATATTTATTTTTTAAATCCATAAAACAGACACATTATAAAGATGCCTGCAGTTATTTCTGTACTTTTTGAAAGAAACTGAACACAACAAAGGACCATTTCTTTACAAAATGAAAAAAAGGGGAGATAAAGTTTATAATGACTAAAAATGGAAGAATTTTCGATAAATGAAAGGAACAAAATATTCAACGATTAGCACAAAATGTCAATACTCAAAGAGAAAGTTGTTCATACACTGCTGAACGTGGTATTTATTGCTACACAACTGTAGATAATTTTTTAAATAATCAATTCTCATGAGCAGTTTTTTTGTGGAGAGCTAAAAGCTATTAGCATTTATCTCTGTTTTGTTTGATGACATGAAAGTACCTCCAACTATAAATAGTGTGCAAGCTTCCTCATTTAATGTTTAGTGACAAATACTAACTTTTTAAACAGGGCACTGATCTCATTCATATAATAATTGTAGTGTAGCAATGAAACAAGCAAGCCTATACATTTACAATTTCCTGAAAGCAAACCTTACACAAAAGAACAAAAAAATACAACTTAATAATACGTGTAAGTTTTCACTGAGATTAGACTCCACTAAAGGAGATAGAGGTACAAGAGGTTGCAGAATTGTTTCAAATAGACATTTACACATATGCGGATAATTGTGCCTAATTAAGAAACTAGGAATGGTACTGCCACAAATCAGCTGCTTCTAAACTGCAAATCACACATCATGCAATATCATTACATACAGTTTCCTTAAAATAGCAGCAACAATGATCTTACAATGACAACCTACCTCAGTCGCTTGTTTTCCTCCTTTAACGAGGCAGCTTCTTTCTCTAAGCTTGGAAATGCAAGTAGTTTCTGTTCTTGAGACTTTGCATATGCTAGTGTCTCTTGATATGATTCCTGCTCCCTTTGTAAATCCTAAAATTGAAGCCCATAAATTAGCTGGATGATTAAGCCCAAAAATAGATGGATCTTGTTGGTATAGGTATTAACAGAACAATTGCAACAGTACCTTTATTTTACTATTAGCAAGCTGCAAATTATCTTCTGCATTTTTTAGTTTATTTTGCATATTTTTAAACTCTTGCAGTTTCTCCTCTAAACTGGTATTTCTCTCCGACATATCAGCAATTTGCTGTTTTGTATTTTTCAGTTCATGCTTCAGCTGCATCATTTGTCGTTCATTAGCTTTAATATTCGCTTGTACATCAAATTCAAACTGTGAACAATACACATGTATCACTTTCATGATATGTTGTTTGGGCATTAAACTTTACAAAAATATTGTTTCTTAATATAATACCTTGATAACAATAATAATGTACCAGTGCAGAGAGCAATTCTTTAGCATCTAACCACTACATTTATAATGAAAAATATATAGACAAGTGTGTGTACGAAACTGCATTGCACATGTGATAAGCTTCCCCTTACAACATTATCATTTTGGACAAACAGAAGAAAGATTACAGATACTCCACCTACATCAAGATCACCAGCTTCAGAACAGTAGTTTTATCGAGTGAGGAGCTAGAAGAAATTGGCTGTGGTCTTTAAAGAACAATTCCATCATTCACATCCAGTAATGAAAATCTAAATAAGAATGGCTGAAGCCTGCAACCCCTAACACAATTTTTGTGCAAGGATAACACTGCACCATAAATACTTTTACAATAGTGAACACAGGAGATTGAAATAAGATATGCTTCAAGATGTTAACTATCAAACACTACACTTACCATATGATCTGCTGCTCTAAACAGACATGTGAATGTGTGATGTAAGTAGTTTGGTGAGTTACCAAATAATAATTTTTCTGGACTTACCAAATTACTTATATTTTTTTCATATCTGATAAGAGTAAAGGAACAAGTCATCGATTCATGTTTATCTGCACAAAAACTATGGCCGTGGCAGCAACAGCTGGGCAATTCCATTCTGGATACATTCACGCTGTCTGTTTGCTTATGAGGGAGGTAATAATACTTATTAATTAATGGAAAATCTCATATAAAGATGTGAAACAATTACTAACAAAGAGATAGAGGGGCTGGCCAGTACTTATCTCAGCTCAGTGCAGCCGATAGAAACACAAAAAACAACCGAAAATTTAAGTTCCTAGCTTTCGGAATAAATGTTCCTTCATCGGGGAGGAGAGAGGGGAAAGAAAGGGAAGAAGGGAAAGTGGATTTAGTTACTCACAACCCAGGTTATGAAGCAACAGGGAAAGGAAAACAGGGAAGGTAGCAAGGATGGAGGCATGGTTGTCAGAGGGAAGCCAAAGATATTCTACTGCAGGTACTGTGCCAGCTTCAAACCAAAGAGGATGCATACAGAAGTAAAGAGGTGTATAGTATAAAGATATAGGATGAAAAGATGCATGAATGGCTAAAGAGGAAAGGGAAAGAGGAGAAGACTGAAAAGTAAATGGGAGTGAGGTTGTTTAACGTAGGTTCAGTCCAGGGGGATGGCGGGATGAAAGGATGTGCTGGAGTGCAAGTTCCCATCTCCGCAGTTCAGAGGGACTGGTGTTGGGTGGGAGAAGCCAAATGGCACATACGGTGTAGCAGGTTCCTAGGTCCCTAGAATTATGCTGGAGGGCATGCTCCGCTACTGGGTATTGGACATCTCCTAGGCGGACAGTTCGCCTGTGTCCGTTCATGCGCTCAGCCAGTTTAGTTGTTGTCATACCAATATAAAAGGCTGTGCAGTGCAGGCATGTCAGCTGATAAATGACATGTGTAGTCTCACACGTGGCCCTGCCTTGAATTGTGTATGTTTTCCCAGTAGCGGGGCTGGAGTAGGTGGTTGTGGGGGGATGCATGGGGCAGGTTTTGCAGCGGGGTCGGTTGCAGGGGTAGGAACCGCTGGGTAGAGAAGGTAGTCTGGGAATATTGCAGGGTTTAACAAGGATGTTACGGAGGTTAGGGGGACGACGAAAGGCAACTCTGGGTGGTGTGGGGAGAATTTTGTCAAGGGATGATCTCATTTCAGGGGTTTACTTGAGAAAGTCATATCCCTGGCGAAGTAATTTATTGATGTATTCGAGGCCAGGATAATATTGAATACATCAATAAATTACTCCGCCAGGGATATGACTTTCTCAAGTCAACCCCTGAAATGAGATCATCCCTTGACAAAATTCTCCCCACACTACCCAGAGTTGCCTTTCGTCGTCCCCCTAACCTCCGTAACATCCTTGTTAAACCCTGCAATATTCCCAGACTACCTTCTCTACCCAGCGGTTCCTACCCCTGCAACCGACCCCGCTGCAAAACCTGCCCCATGCATCCCCCCACAACCACCTACTCCAGCCCCGCTACTGGGAAAACATACACAATTCAAGGCAGGGCCACGTATGAGACTACACATGTCATTTATCAGCTGACATGCCTGCACTGCACAGCCTTTTACATTGGTATGACAACAACTAAACTGGCTGAGCGCATGAACGGACACAGGCGAACTGTCCGCCTAGGAGATGTCCAATACCCAGTAGCGGAGCATGCCCTCCAGCATAATTCTAGGGACCTAGGAACCTGCTACACCATATGTGCCATTTGGCTTCTCCCACCCAACACCAGTCCCTCTGAACTGCGGAGATGGGAACTTGCACTCCAGCACATCCTTTCATCCCGCCATCCCCCTGGACTGAACCTACGTTAAACAACCTCACTCCCATTTACTTTTCAGTCTTCTCCTCTTTCCCTTTCCTCTTTAGCCATTCATGCATCTTTTCATCCTACATCTTTATACTATACACCTCTTTACTTCTGTATGCATCCTCTTTGGTTTGAAGCTGGCACAGTACCTGCAGTAGAATATCTTTGGCTTCCCTCTGACAACCATGCCTCCATCCTTGCTACCTTCCCTGTTTTCCTTTCCCTGTTGCTTCATAACCTGGGTTGTGAGTAACTAAATCCACTTTCCCTTCTTCCCTTTCTTTCCCCTCTCTCCTCCCCGATGAAGGAACATTTATTCCGAAAGCTAGGAACTTAAATTTTCGGTTGGTAATAATACTTATCACTTTTCTGTTCACTGTCACAGCTAGGTAAGGATGTTCTGTCATGTAAATAAATAAGTTGTGGAGAGAAGCAATTCAAACAATAAAAACAAATCACAACTGTTGCATTACCAGCTGCAAAAATTGTATGCAACTGATTGGACAACTGCCCCAAGGTAGAAGAGCGTTGTGACAATGGTGGACAGTATAGAAAGTGGGATCAAGCTCATTCTCTGGTTGGTTGTTGCTACCCTAACTGTCATGTAAACAATTAGCTGCCAATCACTTCATTGTTCTGATACAGGTATAATACTAGTTAAATACAGGTATCGGCGATCGCTTTGCTCAATATATTGAAATGATCGGGATAGAGCCAGGTAACAGAATTAGTAACTTAATTTGTATCTGAAAATGGCTGCATCTTGACCACTTACAAACGAGATTGCAGAATACCATTTAATATTTAGTTTAGTAACCTGAGTACATATGTAACACCTTTGCACTACATAATCTGAAAGGTTCTACATGAAACCATATGTGATCATCATTGATATTGAATGATCACTTACTTAAGGATTTGAAATGCTTGCCTGATGTAAGTGAAAGTCAAATTACATGAAGAACAATGAACATAATTTATTTTGTAGTACTGTAATTATGTGTGTCATTATTCCCCATGAACTATTGACTATTTATGACAAATTTCATGAGAGAAAATAAGATGTCGGACAAAAAAATTAGTCACCCCTACAAGCAATCACACCAATAATGCATAACTGTTTTGTAATTGTATTAATGTTGTGATGAATACAGCCTAAAAATTTCTTCACTTTCACCCAAACCAGCTGAAGATTGTCAGATCCCACACAGATACCAAACTATAGGGATGATGATGGCAATGTTTCCTCTACTGTTTCGAACTGTGTCAGACTTTTCCACACTATATGTGACAATGATTTTACCTGCCTGTAAATCGGGCTTTGTCTATCTTTTCTCAGGTACATTTAAAATCTTTTGCACTGATGCAATTAATTATACTTAAAATGTACGATTCAAACCAAGTTTCTACGTATGTTTTTCTCTCACATTACTTTAGAAAATCTACAACTGAATCACCACACTCATTATTTGCTTATCTCGTCTGACAGATGGCATAAAAAATAATCAGGATGCCTCATAATCAAAGTCTTGCAGGAAGTATCTATATACAGTCACAAGTGCTTGCTTCTGTGTCCTGATCTTTGCAAATTTTACTTATTTCAATTTTCCTAAATTGCTGACATGCCTTTATATGGTAACAACTCCTCTTCTATATTTACTCTTCAAAATGAATATCCTACTGTATAATAACTTACACTTAACTTCCTTATCCCAGTAGTTAGATAGTGTTCAGGCAGGCACAATATATTATTATGCATTCGTGATCTTTAGGTCATTTACCTTATTTAATTCCATGACATTTCATGAAATAAGCTAATGCTATATTTGGGGAATTTCTTACAAAATATGTAGAAATTTTCTATCATTGTAATTCCCATGTACAATTGTATGTATAATGTAAAGAAAAGTCGCATATGCCTTTGCAAATGACAATATTTTTACAAACTGGACATTCTGCTGCCTTGTGTCTGACTAATGGGGTTAACAATTTTCCGCATTTTATGTAATGTGGTTTCTCATTCCTTCCACCACCTCACTATCCACTGCCAAAAGATACACCAGGTGATTCTCCTAAATACTGAAGAGCTGCGAGTATTTTTTGATAACTTCTTTTATTTTCCTATTCTCTAATTAGTCATGATACAACACTGAACTTACCTCTTGTATCTTATCCTTTAATTCTTTGTTTTCACTCTTCAGTGAATTATTACTTCTCTCTAAATTATTCACCTTAGTATTCATGCTCTTTTTATATTCTGAGTACTCTTCCATGGCTTCTTCTTCCCGCATTCGAATGGCTTCAAGGTGATTTTCCAGTTCTAGAATCTAAAACAAATTGTTGTAGAGGGAATGGGTATTATTTCGAAGACAACTGAAAAAATACATCAAATAATCAATAAAGAAATCCCTTACAAAAACAGTGTGTAGAAAAATCCATTTTCAGTCACAAACAGCAATTTCCAAGACTAATATCAAGATGAATATTGTTTCGTTAACACTAACAAGAAAAGGTGTCAAAGGGTATGAAGAAACTCTGAAATGTGTAGAAGTGATATTCATACTATTCCATCATGACAAGCAACAAACATATTTCTCTTTACTTACAACCATGTTGGCTGCTGAATCAACAGTGCACATTCTAGATCATTTTATGTTACTGGTTTTCAATCTTGTCACTGTGTAATTCTACATCATTTGTGTCCCTTCTTGTTTTCAGTCTTCCATCCATTGGTTAATTTCATTCTGGCCTATATTTTGTTAATCTTTTCATCTCTACTTCAACGTCCTCAATCTGTTGTTCACAACACCATTT
Source organism: Schistocerca gregaria (assembly GCF_023897955.1). NCBI lineage: Eukaryota > Metazoa > Arthropoda > Insecta > Orthoptera > Acrididae > Schistocerca > Schistocerca gregaria. The sequence continues at coordinate 348,807,847 of NC_064926.1, forward strand.
TTGTGTTGTCTTATTAATTATTTTCCAACTACCAGTTTTCCCAATGCCAAGTTGGTTGAACCAGCTACGTGTGAAGGGTGTGACTACTGGATTACAGGAGCATCAAAGTTAGAAGGGTAGAAGAGCACTTCAAGAAATTAAATTAGATTGGAGATGAAATTGCATTTGCATTCCATACATTTGCTGGACATGAATTCCCAGCAGCTACTGAATGCAGAGGCTACTGCTGGTTGCACATGTAGAGTCAAGTAAGCAACAATGAAGTCTGTTCATTTGTTAATACATCACCAACAATTCTTTTTTTTCAACTTAAGAGACCACTGGCCCTACTCATGGAATGGAAAGAAGAAAGAAAGGAGGGGGTTTAACATCATATGAATAACATGGTATTTAGAGATAGAGCTGGAGTTTGGAATGGACAAGGATGGAAAAGGAATGTATGTCCTTTTCAAAGAAACTACCAGCATTTGCCTTAAGTCATTTACCATCAGTTCTTTGATTACACAACTGGCAACCAAATACTGGAAAGAGTCACACCTGTCGAGCATCTATGAACCTGCTGCTACAGAAATTTGAAGTTGAACAACAATAGTAAAACTAGTCATTGGTAATTCAGATGACAGATAGATTCACTGAAAAATTCTGTGCAACTGAGATTCACCTACAAAGAAGGTAGCATATGAAACCCTCCTTTGACAGATTACTGATTACTGTTTATCAGTCATGGAACCATGAACGGTAGGGTGAATAGAAGACAATGAAAAAGGCAAAAATAAGAGCAGCATGTTTCATCACATGTTTATTTAGAAAGTATGAGAATATCAAGGAGTTGCTCATCCATCACTAGGGGCAGATGCTACAAGAGAGGCATTGTGGGTTATGGAAATGTTTACTAGTAAAATTCTGAGATTCCAGCTACATATTACCTAATTCCAAACATATCTTTTGAAAAAACTGTAACTGTAAAATCTAAGAAACTCAAGCTCATTCTTTCTGTGTATCATTCAAAAATGGGATGACATATATGACTTATCTCTTGTGTGCTCGGCCCCACACTTCTGACTGCCATACATTGCTATATCTTTTCCATTACTGCCTGGCATACGAGAGAGGTGAGCACATAGCGATGTTCCACAGCTACTGTAACGACCACATCTGGCTTTCAGTCATACCTCTTGTCTGACACTTTTCTGTTGCATCTCCTCAATTCACTGACACAACCACTTTAATTCCTCTGTTGTCATGACATCCTTCGCCAGACTACTTCTGTGACATCTTTCAATAAGTGTGAGATTTTGTCGACCTTTGTCATACTCGGTTTAACTATGTGTTGTTTCCCAATGAGATTAGACCCTGTTCTTCAAATGTTCTTCTCCTATGTGGACTTGCTGCTGATTTTGAATTCTGCCTGGAATTTGCTCCAGCTATTGGGCCTCTCTTCAGTGTTCACAAACCACTGCTGGGCTGTACCATCCAAGTATAAGTATACATTTGCCAAGCACATCATGTCATCCCACTTATTGTATTTGGTGGCTCAGTCGAATCCTTAAAGCCATTTCGTCGGGCCCTGACCAATGCCTCAGGAAAACACTAACAGCTGACTTACCACTCTTTTGGAATCAGTATGCCTTCTGAATATACGAATCTTAGGAATTATGTAATACTTGTATTTCAATTCCTGTCCGTGTAGATGACGTCTCTTATATTGCCGAATTGGAACAACAGTGCAGCAGAATTTTTGAAGTATCCAGTGTGTCCACCAATTTCATGTCGAAACCACAATCAAGCCAAAAACCAAAGACAGTGTCATCAATGAAGTACAACACTTAGAACTGGAAGAATGTTTAGTACTGACACTAACGTACAGCCATGACAGAACTGCACTCCCAGAAGGAAAGTGCAATTATTTACACAAATGTCAAATATTTCAGAATTAACATTCAAGAATAAGTAAATCTTAAATAACAAGTAATTGGTAGTCAAGATCAAACAGGTGAACTGCAGCATGCCAAACAGCAATGGTAACCACTACACCAGACTATGTGCGCCATAGCTCAGGACAGTATTGGACTTTGCATGTAAATGAACTGAAGACTTCTTAGCAAATAGAGTTCAGTACATTTTTTCTAATGACAGCAGACTTTATGGTGAGAAAGCCATCTTAGAGGTTTGGTAAGACTGCTGTCACAATTTACATAAATGATCTGGCAGATAATGTCAGTAACTCTGAAATTGTCCACAGACCACATAGCTGTACACAAGGAGGTGCAATTACAAAATCTTAATTCTTCACTCTTTTCTGGTGATCTGCTGACATCTTCACACGTCAAGTATTTTGTTGGATATCAGTGTCGTACATGCACAATTTTTCGACAACATGTCAGTTATGCGATATATCAGTGGTGTCAATGCACAATAGTTTGACAACATGACCTACTTTCATCAGATACTATCAGACTACCGGTCAAGTGGAACAGGTCCAGTATTTACACCTACTGTCTTCCCCCTCCACTGACAGATCTATGTGCTCCATGTGCAGTTTGTTACCACTAGAATCATTCTGACATTTTCCGTTTTCAGTCCAGCGTGCCGGCAGCAATCTGATTTCCTGTTGTCAGAATGCTGCACCTGGTGCTCTATCTAGGGTTTGGTTCCCACATCCACATGTTCAGTTCTTTTTGTTGAGTTCTCCTGCTGTGACCATTCTGTTTTGAGCAACTCCAGTGCAGGATCCCAGACTTGCTGAATTGTGTCAAGAGCAGCGCTCTCTTGAAGACAACAGGCATGCTTGAAAGGGTCATCAAACAACAATCAGGAGTGCCTGTTCCACCAAGACTGTATGGACTGCCTAAGGTACACAAAAGTGGTTGCACCACTACACCCAATCGTCAGCAACATTGGCACATCATGCAATTTATTTGAAGACACTACTCTGCCCATATATGGGGGAAATGTATTCACCACATCCGCAACTCATAGGACTTCATATATCACCTCAAGCAACTACATATCACGAATCTGATAAAATGGTTAGTTTTAATGTGGTCTCCCTGTGTGACATGGTACAACAAAAAGATTCACTGGAACTTATTGCAGAGAAATTAGATGATTCCCAAATTGACCTGTTCAGGCATATACTGCCTTCAATGTTTGCAGCAGTAGAACTCAACAAAAAGAAGAACTGAGGATGTGGACACAAAGAATGAACACCAGCTGCACCTTACTGTTCTCAGTAAATGATGGAGCTGTCCACTCAAATCAAAGTCTCTGGTAGCATCTGATGATGCTGAGTCATACTTTCAAAATACAAGTGATGATTGGAAAGTAACTCGCAATAACTTTTTTCTCATGTGGTATTGCAGCTGGAATGTTGAAATTTCATGATGATATAGTTTGATGTTTGCACTACAGGGGGTACTTTGTTTTCATGTGAATCTCTAGTGAGAGAAACCTGAACTACGAAACAAACATGCCATGCATGTCACTGTCCTCAACTTGTGAAGAACAGCAAAGTGTAGTTCGATATTTGTGGACCAAAGGGCATAAACAGAGTGAAATTGACATGGAAATGTGTGGTGTGTATGAGGATGACTGTATGGACTGTAGCAATGTCACCAGGTGGTGTGCATTCTTCCCTAAGGGCCGTATGAACCTTAGTGGTTTATGATGCTCTAGGTGGCTGGTAACAGCTGCAACCTCACAGAATGTCACAGCCACTGAGGCAGCAACTTTGAAACACCAGCATGTGCAACTGCAAACCTCGCCACAGCAGTTCAGCATTTCCTATGGTGCAGCGTACGATATTGTTCGAGACTCACTGAAACTTCTTAAAGTTAGTGGTTGGTGGGTGCCTAACAAACTGACAGATAACCAAAAGAGCCAGTGAATGATGACAAGTTTGGATCACTTAACGCATTAGGCCACAGATGGGCACGACTTTCTGAAAAGAACTATCACTGGTGATGAGTCATGGACATCCAAGCAGACCTTTAAGGATTCAAAACAGGTTGCTTCCCCGATAGGAAGAAAATTCAAAGTGACTCAACCTGCTAGGAAATTGCTTGAGAGTGTTATGGGATATGCATGCTGTGTTACTCGTAGGCTTTGCTGAACCCAGGATAACTGTGAATGCTGCAGCCTACAATAAAACTTTGGTTCCGATGTGTCATGCCCTTTGTAATAAATGCCACAACATTAATGCTGATGGTGTCAAACTTCTTCACAACAATGCTCATCCCCCATGGTGCTGCACCTGTTTGTGAGAAAATCTTCAAATTTGTGTGGGAGATCTCCAGCGTCCACCATACAGTCCGGTCCTCGCACTGTCGGACTGACAAATGTTTTGGTTCCACAAAGAAATTCCTGGCCGGCCAACACTTTGCAACAGATACAGAAGTGAAATCAGTAGTCCACAGATGGCTATACTCCAACTATTGACTTCTACGAATATGGCATATTGAAAATGGTATCACAATGGGAGAAATGTGTTGAGAATGTGGGTGATGATGTAGATGTAGACAAAAGTAGGTAAAGGGTGGGAGTTCACTTGTGACTTTTTTTGTTTTGATACCTATTACAATTTTTGGTAATAAAATTATTGTGCATTACTTTCCAATTGTTTTTGTATTATGTGTGGGTAATACTGATAGCCGGTAGAACTCCTGGCACTTTCAAGGTGTCAATAAAAAAACTGCTACAAATCATAGAAAGACCATCAAATTGTCAAAATTTGGATTAATGACTGACAGGTGCCCATAAAAATAATAAAATACAGGGTGTCCCAAAAAGAATGACCCAATTTTAAATAGAATTATTTATTAGGAAGAAGGGCTTAACACCAACAAATTGCATATTAAATTACTCAGAAAAGAAAGAAGTTTATAAAATTCCATCATAAATGTTCAATATGTCCTCCACTGGCTGCACGAACGACATCTAGCCAATAGCCAAAATCATCCCAGGCTGAGTGTAAGGTGTTTTCTGTCACTGAAGCTACAGCAGCTGATATTCTGGTTTTTAGCTCATCAGTGTCACCAGGTAACGGAAGAACGTAAAACACATTGTTTAACATATCCCAACAGGATGAAAACACGTAAGTCAGGGGACCTATGAGGCCAAGTGTGTAAAGCCTGTTCTCGCGGCCCTGTACGCCCTATTCAACATAGAGGCACGTTGGCACTGAGGAAACTGCGCACATTGTTGTGCCAGTGCGGTGGTGCTCCATCTTGCAGATAAATGAAATTGTCAAAGTCATGATGCTTAGACTCAAAAGCTCGTCGGATTTGTTCCACAGTTTGTTCAGGAACGCATGGCCGGCCAGGACTTTTGCCATTACAGAGGCACCCCGTTTCTTCGAACTGTTTATACCACTGTTGAATGTTCTTTGGTGATGGTGGCTTAGCAAGAAATCGAACATGAAATGTCCACTGAACTGCAATCACTGATTGAGTATGACTAAATTCAGTAACAAAAAATTCCTTCTGTTGTGTGGATGCCATATTGTGCGAGACTGGCTGCATGCTCCAGGTCAGTGCTCGTAGCGACATCTAGCGGATCTTTTCTGAAACTCTAGACCATGCCGATTACATCTAACACTGTTTAAGTTACCTAGTGACATATGTCTCAATATTATTACAAGTTAAAATTGGGTCATTCTTTTTGGGACATCCTTTATAACAAAGTACTCAAATAACCAAAGGACTTGAAAGTAGGCAATCACTGAAATTAGTTACAGCTGTCAAAAATTAAGTGCAACTGTAAAACACCTAGATGTATCCATGGAATGCAGTTTACAGTTGAATGGTCATTGCTCATCCTTACCAAGATGGATTAAAGGGAAAAGACAGAGAAAATTCAAATAACTTTGCAGTATGCCACACATTTAATGAAACAGAACTGCCATTGGTCTACATAATGTAATGTACTATAAGTACCAAACAAAGTACAGACAAAACCTGAAAATATCACAAGTGCATAGAAGTATGTAAAATAGTCAAGAGATAAAGTTTCTACATACTGTAATATGAAAAGCGGAAATGAAAAGTTTTCTAAGTGTGAAATCTGACTTTTGCCAGGAGAATGAAAAAGCAATGTAGCTCTGTTTGAACATAAATGATTTGTACCCAAAAAAATTGAGAAGTTGTTTTCTGTTATTACAGGATTCTGCTGCTCACTGTATCACTCCAAAAACAATGACGCAAAGTACGCAATAAATACTTTATTAAGAATATTCTCTACATGACATACCAGGAATTTTTTTGTTTTAGGGTGCAAAAACAAATAGGGTCACATGCTCCCATTCAGAACCATAGAAAAGGAGGACAAAAAAGGAGATAAAACCAACTATGCATTAAGCCCAATCAACGGAAGGAAAGACAGCTAAAAGCAGGGACCTGGAAAAAGATCCATAAAATACACCATAAAGAAATGTCCTTCGCTGTATTGCTGCAACAGATACATTCAGATGGCAAACATAAATATGAATGTTAAGTGATTTTTTAAAAAAAGGCATTCTGTCAGGAAAACAGCAAACAGTCAAAGGTTGTGTGCAATGAGTACAAAGTAGTGGGGGAGCACCACTTAACAAGTGGCGATGGATAAAAAGACAGTGTCCAATACACAACATACCTAAAATAATCTCCTCACAGCAAGAGGGCCGAAGGGAAGTCATCCAAGTCGCTGTGAGAGGCTTCATTCCCTGAAGCTTCTTTCCACGAAGGGAGGACCAGTGGTGATGTCAAAGTAACACCACTTGCTGACAAACGGCAACACAAAGATCATCGAAGGAAATGGAAGAAGTAATGGGCTAAGGCACAAGGACTGCAGCCATAGCAGCAGTGCCAGCAGCCTCATTTCCCATCATACCAATGTGACCATGAAGCCAGACAAACATCATTGCAGCTCCATCAACAGTGAGCAAGTGACAGCTTTCCAGGACCCGTTGCACTAAAGTATGGACGGTCCACAACACAGAGGTTCTGAAGGGCACTGACGGAGTCTGAGCAGATGACACAATTGGGAAGCCTGTGTCACTGGATCTGCTGCATGGCCTGATACAAGACAAAGAGCTCTGATGTAAATACTGAGCAGTGTTCCGGACGCCAATACAGAAAATCTTAGATGCCAATGATGAAGGCACACCTGACACCACAGTCAGTCCGAAAGCCATCAGTGTACAGAAAGTAATTATCATGAAGTTCCATGCAAAGATCATGAAATTTATAGTGATAGAGCAAGGTTGGAGAAGTGTCCTTAGTAAGTGGATAAGGCCAAGGTGAACATGGGCTGCCGCACAAAGCCAAGGTGGTGAGGGTTTCTTACCCACTGAGAAAGCAGCAAGTATGAAGTTAAGCTGCCGGGGCAAGAGCTAAAAGCAAACTCCACGAGGTAACGGAGAAAAGGGACATGCCCCATACTGGTTATCTAAGGAGTATGTCAAAGGAGGAGGAGTAGGATTGGTGACCAGGCATGACAGACAAACAGCACAAGTATCTGCTAAGGAGAAAGTCATGGTGGTATGACAGTGATAGTTTGGCAGCTTCTGAATACAGACTCTCAACCAGGCTAGTGTAAAAGTAGACAGTGGCCAGTGGATACCACAATGGTTGATAACATTGAGACGGCGTAAAGAGGGACGAACGTGCAGATGCATACATGGAACATCCATAGTCTAGTTTCAAATGGAAAAACGACCAGTATAAACAGAGGAAGGTGGGCCTATCTGCTCCCCAGGAAGTACCGCTGAGGACACGTATGACACTGAGGGCTTCGTACAGCAGGCAGCCAGGTAAGACACGTGGGAGGACCGAGAAACTTTCCTATTGAGCATGAGTGCCAAGGAATTTCATAGTTTCAGGCCCAAAGAAGTAAAGACAGTGGAAGAAACCAATTACGCTGCCAGAAATTCATACAAACTGTTTTGTCCGTGGAAAAATGAAAGCCGTTGTCAATGCTCCTTGAGTGAAGCCAATCGAGACATTGTTGAAGATACTGCTCAAGAAGACAAGTCCATGGAGAACTGCAACAGATCACAAAATTGTCAACAAAAAGGGAGCCGGAGATGCCCAGTGGGAGACAGGTCTTAATACGGTTAATGGTGCTAGCAAAAAGGCTGACGCTCAGGACGGAACCTTGAGACACACCATTTTCCTGGATAAAGGTGTCCAACAAAGCAGAATCGACAAGTACCTTGAAAACACGGTCTTTTGAAAATTCCTGAAAGAAAAGGGGCATACGACCATGGAAGCCCCATGTGGAGAGACTACGGAGGATACCAGTCCTTCACAGGTATCTTAGGCTTTCTGCAAATCGGAAAACACAGCCACAGCCTGGTATTTCTGCAGAAAACCATTGGTGCATTGGGTTGACAAAACGACAAGATGGTCAACTGCAGAACGGTGTGCTCGAAATCCACACTGTGCAGTGGTTAGTAAATTGTGAGACTCGAGCCACCACACCAGCCAGGCATGAATCATATGTTCCACCACCTTGCAAACATAGCTGTTGAGAGAAATGGGGTAATACGTAGAAGGAAGGTGTTTGTCCTTACTGGACTCAGGTGTAGCTACGAGAGTACCTTCATGCCAGCACCTGGGAAATACGTCCTCTGCCCAGATGTGATTGTATGAACGAAGGAGAAAGTGTTTGCATGCAAGAGAGAGGTTCTGCAACATCTGAATGTGAACATTGTCCAGTTCAGAGGCAGAGGATTGGGCTGAAGTGAGAGCATGATCCGAGTCCCTCATACGAAAGGCAGCAGTGTAGCACTAATGATTCTGAGAAGAGAAGGGTATCGCCTGAGCCTCCTCCACTTGTTTCTGATGGAGGGATGCAGGTTGATAGTGGGTGGAGCTCAATATCTCCACAAAATAGTGGCCCAAGGTGTTGGAGATAACAGTAAGGTCCACTATGACATCAGGTGCTATTGTCAGGCCAGAAATTGGAGAATGGATCTCAGTCCCAGGGAACCGTCGGAGGTTGGCCCACATGATGGAAGAGGGAGTGGAACGGTTCAAAGAACTAGTAAAGGAAATCCTTCTAGCTTTTTTGCTATCTGAAAGAATGTGTGATGACACTGTACACATGACTGTTTAAAACAAATGCAGTTAGCCACTGTAGGATGACGGTTAAAAATGTGGGGAGAATGTCTCTGAGCCCAAATTGCACCTCAGTCCACCAAGGGATCGGGACAGGGAGAGATAAAGAGGAAGTGCAAGGAATGGAAATTTTGCGGTGGGAAGGATAATGTTTGTTAGATATTCTGGTTGGTCATCACAACTGGGAAAATGTTGTTCATCAAAGGTCACCAGGGAGGAGTAAAGCTTACAGTTGGCCCTAAAATGCTGCTGTTTAGGTGTGCACGTAGGCGGAGTACGAGTCAACAGCTGGATAGCACACCGGAAATGGTCGCGCGAGTATGTGTCCAAAAGATTGAACCACTCGAGACGATGGGCAAGCTGGGCAGTGCAGAAGGAGAGCTGCATATGGGAATAGATGTGCATGGACTCTAAAAGGAACAAGGGTACTCCCATGTTAAGGCAGATGAGGTTATGTTGATTGAGAAGGTCAGCCAAGAGAGCACCTCTCTGACAGGTTCTAGGAGAGCCCCAAAGGGGATGGTGCACATCAAAGTCACTGAGCAGCAGAAAGGGGTGACAGAGTTGCCCAATAAGCTGGAGGAAGTCTGCCCTGGTGACACTGAATGACACAGGGATGTAAACAGTACAAAGGGAAAAGGTGAAGTGAGGAAGGAAAATTCGGACTGCAACATCTTCAAGCCAGGTGGCCAGGGAGACGGTTTGACTATGAATGTCATCCTGGATGAGCAGCATGACTTCCCCATTAGATAGAATGCTGTCCTCGGGGGAAAGGTCAAAGCAGACCAGGAAGAAATCCGAGAGCACAAAGTGGTCACTAGGATGCTAGTTTGTTTCCTGGACGCAGAGAAAAAGCGGATGCTGCGATTCCAAGGACAGCCATAAGTCCTCTTTGTTGGATTGAAGGCCACAAACATTGCATTGGAGGAGAGTCATGACAAGGAAAGGGGAGGAGCAAAAAAATGAAGGGGAGGAGCAAAAAAATGAAGGGGTGTCACCTCCATGGCTGTTGAGTGCCAGCCTTCCAAGACTCACTGCTACAGGGTGCAGAGGCTGGAGAATTCTGCTCCATGGGATCTACAGAGGCCTCAGCATACTCCTCCTGTCAGTCTGCGGAGTCCAGGGCACAAAATGATTGGCAGTGTGCACTGGTGACACGGAGGTCAGCCGGGCAAGCGTATCATGTGGTGACAACATTGAAGAGGATCTCCAATCAGCAAAGGAGAAAACCGTTTGCTTTGTTCGATTTCTTGGAGCCTTTTTGGTTGGCAGAGGAAGACTCAGATTTTTTGGCTAGAAGGGCATAAGAAGTCTTCACGGGAGTACTCCTTCTGCCCTTTCCAGCCTGCCAGTTGTGTAGCACATGATGTCACTCCGTAAGGTGAAAGTTTGATGGCTGGTTGCACAGCTGGAGTAGGAGACAGGGATGCTACCATGACACTGGGCAATCTTACAGCTGCAGTGCTGAATTTGAGGTCACATGCCTGTGTGGCCATTTCCTTCAGGGAGCAAGGTGTAGCAAGAACTGTACTGTGAAAGGTGGATGGTACAACACAGGGTTTCCAACTAGCCAACAACTTGCAGGCGACCGGGTAAGGCACTTCTTCTTCACCCGATCTCCTGGATGGCCTGCTCATAGAGATACAAGGGACAATCTCAAGTGGAGGCGTCATGGTCACCACTACAATTAATACAGTGGGGAGGAGGAGGCAGGCAGTCACCCTCATGAGAATTCCTACCATAGGTTGCATATTTGGCCGGGTGTTGACAGGGCATTTAAGTGTGTTTGTAAAAATGACACTGGCAGCAGCACAATGGGTTTGGGATGTACGGTAAGACTGTGGTAACTTTTTAACCAGCTTTGATCTCTGATGGGAACACCCCTCTACCAAAAGTGAGGAAATGAGTGTGTGTGGACACTATTGATCCATCTACCTTTTTTATCACCAAATGGACTGCAATAACACCCTGATCAGAGAGGTACGTTTGGATTTCTGTCTCAGTACGACCATCAAGCACCCTAGTGTAAGTAACATGTGAAGGATTCAGAGTTTGATGGGCTTCAACACAAACAGGATAGCTATAGAGCAGTGAAGCTGCAAGTGGTTGTTGTGACTGAGAATCAGAAATAATCTCCAAAAGCAAAGTGCCATTGTGTAAATGAGAGCAGGGGTTCTAAGGTCGGCAACTGCACCAACACCTTTCTGAGTAATAAACAGATTTACCGTATCCAAGAACTGACCATCTTCAGTACACGAAATCACTAGGAATCATGGTGCAGCTCGGAGGGTCTTTGAATGGTTAGCCTCATTCCATTTACGTTTAGTAGACACTGACTGTTAAGGTGATGATTGGCTCACTGTGAGAAACTCCCCCACAACTGCCACCATTTCTGACAGTGTGCTCCTTCCAACTGGGGGCCCCCTCTCAGAGGGAGGCACACCCACCTCAGGTCACACCTCCTGAACATCTTACAGAGGGACTAATTGGCAATTTGAGAAGGTAGCAGCTCAGGCAACCACCCCTGTACCAGGGGGTACATGCAAACCCTACCTATCGACCCGGGGCTGAGAATTACACATTACCTTGTCACCTGCTATGTGTCAGACACATGGACTGGCCTTCAGGAGCACACAGGGAGGATAAATAAAGAGAGGATCCTCAAACACCAAAGCGGAGGAAGGACAGGAGATGGGGGACGACAAGAGAAAAAAAGAACTAAAAACAATGGAGAGACTGTTCTGATATTAGCTATTGACAATGCAGAACACTTTCCCAAAAACATCCCAGACGTGTTCCCCAAGGGAGGGAAAAAGAATACGAAGAGGACAGACATGCAGCATGCTGCAAAGGCTGGGTCCCTGTGGTAGCTACAAATGAACCTGCCAAAGAGTGGTGAACCCCCGAGGGGGATCAGGAAACTGACTGGTCCTAGGTGCCAATTAGAAAGTGTTTACAAGCTGATTGTTACAAAGAAGAAACAGCAACTATCCACTATCAATAATTCTATTTATTTACACAAACAGACTCAGTACCCGAACAGTCCATTGGCTGACGATGGCGACATGTCTGATCGCTGAAATATTGTGCCTGTTGGACACTATGAACCGGCAGTATACCCGTGGACTGTTCGAGCAACAAATACGCCGGGAGAAACTGAAGAATCAGACTCAGTATTGATTTGGCCAGACACTTATCTCCAGATGGTTGTTCAAGTTTATATCACATTTGTTGCTGTTTACATTACTTGTTGATTGTTTTTTTTTCCACCACTGAATTTAACAAATTTGAACAGCTGTCTGAAGAGAAATATGTCAGCTTGAAACTGGTAGTGGTGCTATCTTCATAAATAAACAGCATTATTAACAGTGGCTGGTTGCTGTTTTCTACTTTGCAAGAATCAGTATCTTGTACTCAGCCATGTTCTCAAAAATGTCAGTTTTCAACAAAATAGAAGGCAGAATTTTTTTGTTACACATGCTCTTAACACTGAGGCATAACATTTCATTTGTGATAATACAAGCACAGTAACGCAGTATTATGGTTTTAACCAGTAAAACCATAGTCAAGAAAACCCATTTATTATACCTTTTAAATTTTGGTACTCCAGAGGGAAGAATAGCTTGGCACAACTACCCTGTGCCATCTACTAATGTATGTTTGAAAGACTTTCCCTATGGTTTTTATGCCTTTCCCTTGGTTGGTTGGTTGTTTGGGGAAGGAGACTAGACAGCGTGGTCATCGGTCTCATTGGATTAGGGAAGGATGGGGAAGGAAGTCGGCCTTGCCCTTTCAGAGGAACCATCCCAGCATTTGCCTGGAGTGATTTAGGGAAATCACGGAAAACCTAAATCAGGATGGCCGGACGCGGGATTGAACCGTCGTCCTCCCGAATGCAAGTCCAGTGTCTAACCACTGCGCCACCTCGCTCGGTTGCCTTTCCCTTGTTCTTGTCAATCATTCCCTAAAGCTCCCTGTGAAGCTATGAACAACCTCTGGTTCTTTCAGTTTATCTAGGTCACATCTCCTTAAATTCCTACCTTTTTGCAGTTTCTTCAGTATTAATCTATAGTTTACAACCAATAAATTGTGGTCAGTGCCCACGTCTGCCCCTAGAAATGTCTTACAATTTAAAATCTGACTTTGAAATCTCTGTCTTACCATTACATAATCAATCTGAAACTTTTCGGTGTCTTCTCATCTCTTCCATGTATACAACCTTCTGTCACGATTCTTAAACCAAGTGTTAGTTATGATTAAATTATGCTCTGTGCTAAATTCTATCAGGTGGCTTCCTCTTTCATTCCTTTCCCCCAGTCTATATTCACGTACCATTTTTTCTTCTCTTCCTTTTCTTACTACCGAATTGACTATTAAAGATTTTAAATAATTTCTTGTATATCATTACATGTTTCTTCAACCCCTTCATCACCTGCAGAGCTAATCTGCATATAAAGTTGTACTACAGTGGTGGGTGTAGGCTTCATGTCTATCTTGGCTACAATAATGTGTTCACTATGCTGTTAATAACAGTTTATCCGCATTCCTATTTTTTTATCCATTATTAAGAGATGAAGAAGCTTGCACAGGAGAGCTGCATCAAACCAGTCTCAGGACTGAAGACCACAACAACAACATTAAATCTACTTCCGAATCACCCCTATCTGATTTTGTATTTATAAACCCGTATTCACCTGACGATAAGTCCAGTTCCTCCTGACACCAAACTATATTCATACTTTATCTTAATTTTTATTTATTTTCTATTTTAAGAGTACTGAATTGAAGCTGATGAAGAAATGTGAATTCTTAAACTCCGTCATTTATTTAGGATCCCATTTTTCCACGTTTGGCCATACATGAAAATTTCCATTTCCTCCAAGATGTTTTCTAAATTTATTTTTAAGATTTACAAAAAGGTTGCTGGGACCTGTATTCATATAAAATCTTAATTTTATGTATTTTCTATTTTAGGAGTATTGACTTGAAGTTGATGATGAAATCTGAATTCCTGAACTCTTTCACTTCATTTAGGTTCTCATTTTTCCACTTTTGGCCATGCATGAAAATTTCCATTTTCTCTAAAATGTCCATTTTCCAGCTTTTTTCTAAAGAATGCCGAACTTTTTTTACGTACCATGTACTCGATTGTGTTTCTTTATGTCTCATGGTCAGAAACATTAAGTGGGAATCACTGTGCTCTGTTTACAGAGGATCTGAATGCAGTTTGTATATGTGAGTTGGGGTGTGTGGCTGTGTTTGTGCACCCTAATGTTCAGTGTCTGGTTACTGTCACATACAAAATACCTATTTTCTTGTGTTTCTGGTGTTCTATGATGAAGTGGATGTTTTGTGTAAGTTATTGAATCTACTTTAAAAAGCTTATATTTTCTCTTAAATTCCATTATATATCAAGAATGCACCATCTAAATATCTCCAGTAGCATATGGTTTTCTGGGTGAAGATATCCTTGTTGTTCAGAAGCTTACTTTTGAAATGATTAGCAAAAATGTCCGCAATGATCTCACTTAGTTGAGTACCCATTGCTAGGCCTACATTATTTCATTAAATGTGAAATAGTTGTGGGAGTCTGACAACATCTAGTAATTCTATTAGTCCAACTATTCCACCTGTGGACACAGTCTGATATTTTAATAAGTTATATTTATTTTACATCTATGGATTCTTTGACAGGTATACCACTGTATATGTTTAAATGTCTAGGGAAATAAACTTTGCACTGACTGGGATCTGCAATTTTTTGATACCTTAAATTGCTTGATAACTATTTTTCACTGAAAAGAAGGTTTGAAATTTGTATTAGAAATTTTTATACATAGCCTAAAGTGCAAAAATGAGAACCTAAATGAAGTGAAAGAGTTTAGGAATTCAGATTTCATCATCATCTTCAATTCAATACTCCTAAAATAGAAAATACATAAAATTAAGATTTTATATGAATATAGGTCCCAGCAACCTTTTTGTAAATCTTAAAAATAAATTTGTCTGTCATTTTTAACATAAAATCATCACAGTCACTCATTTTGCTATATATTTCGACAAACAACATCAGTAATGTGACAGCAAGACATGCAGAAGGCACTACAACTGACTGGCAACACCAAGATTGACATACTGATAGTTAAATCAAAATGAGGTTTGTTTTGAGTACCATCTTGTTTTTCTACATTGTTGAATTGGTTTTGATATTGTGTTTCAAATTGTCTTTAGAAATCTGTGAACAATGGCTAATAAGTTCAAAAGAGCCAAAGAAATAGAGGCACCTGATCACACCATAAGAAGACAGACACACTACAAGAACACATTGAAGGATTACTGAAAATTTTTCTTGTGAACAGCAGAGCAACAAACAAAGAGAGACAACCTCTTATCAGGTTATACAACTCTTTCCCTGCAGAGTGACCACAGCACATGCCATGACTCTACAAATAAATTTTAATATCTATGTGCACTTGTGTTAAATGCTTTTTGTACTGCCACTGTACCCCGATGATGAGATCGAACCTAAAAACATGTTGCTAATTAAATTAATTAAGCAGTTAACAAATTCTGTGACTGGTGGCAGTATTTGGAAAAGCTCTTCACATTTTTGAAACAGTTACAGGCAATTATCTGTCGATATGGCTTCCAGGTTAATGCCAGATTACTATAAATATATTCCGCCTCTCTCACAGACAAGAACACAAATGTTGAATGCTGTAGATTTTGTATTACAACCTTTACTTGCCAAGATTGCAATGTAGAAAACAGTGATTACTAGTTTCAACAACATTACTGGCCATCTTCAGATTAAGGTACAAACATGTGGTGCCTTCATCAAGAGAACAAGTAAGACATATCTTTGAAGATTTAGACACAAAGTGTTTGTATCCTAATATGAAAATGACCCCTGAGACTAGTAATCACAGTTTTCTGCACCAAAATCTAGGCAAACAACATTGAAGTTTGCAGATAGCTCTCTCTTTCTATGTTGGCTATGTCAGATAATTAAAAACAAAAGCTGGTTACAACATACAGTAATACAGATAACAAGACTACTCCAAGCAAAATAACCGCAATATACTTCCAATAACATTATTAACACTAGTAAGTAAACCTAGTAACAAATCTACAATCTCCAATATAAAATAAAATGAAAATTGGTCAGTTACCTTGCATCTATCGGTTGCTTGTTGTGTTTGCAACAACTGTTTCTCACTTTCAAATGTTGTTTCCATTTCCTTTCGTAAAACATGCAGTCTTTTAATAGTTGTTTCTAAATCAGTAATTTGAGCTTTCGCTACTGCTAAATCTGCTCTGATGCGTCTGCTTTCCCACGGAGACTCTGCACACAATATTTCAATTTAAAAACAAATTGGCTATAAATGTTAAGAAAATGATTATGCTGACAGTCATTTCAAAATTAATATAGTTTTATTTGACACAGTAATTCCACTTGGCTTGGTTTGCTCATGTTAAGAGTCATGAGGATGAAACATGGCATAAAAAAACATTGGGGTACTGTATTTCGTATGTACTGGTCTACAGTCACTGACTCATCATCACAACAAATGGGTTTCTCTTATAGTGAGGTCTGTGTGACCTTTTAAAGTTCCCCAATCTATCCCTGTCTCCTTGATGAAAAACTATGTTCCAACAGCTAGGATAGTGTATGCTTTTTAATGTGTTTCTATTGACAATACTGACATTTCTCCTGAAGGTAAAGAGGCTAGAAACACTGTCTCCTGATTTTAAAGTACATTTCTGTTCTTTTATTTGACAGAGAAACATAGAACAGTGCCTTTGTTGTATTTTACACAGGTGCCAAAGTTACTTCTGTAATAATAACCTTGGTACTAAGGAAACTTTATTTATTTATTTATTTATTTATTCAGTACCAGTTGCAATAATAATGACACTAGCAAAACAAGTGCATAAATTCAATGATTAATAAGATTTGTAATTTTGCTACAAAGTGCTTTTTTCTGCTGAAAGGTAGTAAAATCAAATGTTGACATACTATGAGTAAGGCGTATGCATGTTCTCCATAAGAGAAATGAAAATTACTTTCATAGAAAGCATACTACCACTATAGTAAAAACACATTTGGATTCATAAATACATTGTCATGTTATAAACACAATTAATGACTGAAATCTCATCCATATTGCAGTGTCCCATCAACAGATTCCTTCTTGTGTTAGCATCGTCTTCCGTATACCACTATGACATCGTACTCTCAAACCCTCAGTGCCCATCTCGCCAGTAGACCTGGCAGATCCTTCAGGCTAGTCCCCTAACAATCACGAATGGTTTGCCAAATAAATATTGTCAGAACTTATACATGGCCCAAACACCTGCAATACTGTCTTTCTTGGTTGCAGAGTAGTTCATAACGAAGTTGAAGAATACCCTAGAAGCAGCTGCAGAGTACCGAGGAAGCATAAGCTCTCACCTTTTCAGCACCTTCCCGAACTTGTACTAGAACTGTCCACATTCCAGAACCACTAGTGTCGGTGCGACGTTCTGCCTTGGCACACACATTCTACAATGCTAGAGCTGGAAAAGACTTGCCTTGGTACAGAAAGACTAAGTTTCAAATCATCGGTAGTACATGTACATCCCAAGGAAACCTGTCACATCATGAATGTGCCAAGGAGTTGAATAGTCTGTGACTGCTTATTTTCTCTGGACTGGGGCAGACTCCATCACCAATCATGAGGTACCCTAAGACTTCCACCCCCCCCCCCTCCTTGGGTGACAAAGAGGCAGGTTTTTGGATTCAAACGGAGGCCTGCAATCTGAATGCAGCACAGCATGGTTTTCAGGTGGCTTGGATGTTCTTCAAAAGTCTCCAAAAAACAGACACTGTCATACAGATACCAAAGACACATCGTCCATTTAAGGTATCAAACTGTAACTTACTTGGATCTACTAATTCGCCTTTGGTTGTCTCATAATTTGCTGCCTTGAATCACTGTTCTACTATTAATCGGTTTGACTGACATTCATTAAAGAACACATGCTGCACTGCAGGACTTAGTTTTCGGTTCCTCGTACTTTATGATCAGCTTTTTAACGATCAGTAGTCTCAATATTTACACCAGATCAGCAAACTACACACACTAAAAAAGTATCACACTTGATTAGTGGCAGATTAGATGAAACATATACATGTATACTTCAACCACACATTGATTCACAAATACAAGATGTTAACGTAATGTTTGATACCCGCAGATTAAGTACATGGCACTGTGAACTTAAGACTGACTCCCAAGGAAGTATAAATTTCATAGACTTACTGATGATGACATGGAGAGATGTTGACATTACTGATGAATACTGATGACTGACTTGATCACTGCCCAGCACACTTACTTATAAACACATGTAAGATTAAAAATCAAAATATGACAACACAAACACAAGTTATTCTAGAAGAAGTGAGAAAAATCATGGCTAGAAAACTACACGACTAAATTTTAGAAATAAGCACAAGTTAAGATTCGAATATTATAGAACACAACAAGGCTGTTCATAATCGATAATTTTTCAAATAGGAAGTTTTAGGTGAAATAGCAAAATACTTACAGAGAAGAGGAATATGAGGGCTTTGAAATGAGCTGCATCTACTGGGCCAGAAATACCTATTATCTCACTGCAAATGTCATATTCTTGCGTACTTGAAACAGCTTAAATTACACATATTTCTTTAGGAAAATTAGTACCAGTTAAACCAACTGTACTATTATCATTGCTTGGGAAATTGCTCTATGACTAATATAATTTAATGAATTACTGCTTGAATAATATAGTACAGTAGCTACATTGTGTAGCTGTCATATGTGCTATCAACAAAATGGGATCAAATAAAGTAAAAGAAAATTCTGTAGATCCCAGGACTGGTACAAGAACAAGCAGGAAGGTTACACATTGCTCTGTTACAGCAGTAGGTAGACCACCACAAGTCCATAGACAGACATTTGAACTCACAGAGGTCATAATGAGATATAAAGACAGTCTTTTTCCTAGTCAGCCTCCCCAACCATGATTTTCCAGCAGCCTGTTTCCACATCCATAGCTGAGAAATGCCTGGTTCCTTTCAAGCAGTCTGCATTGTCATGAGTGTGAAGCAATGGATAGACTTCTTTCTTCATGATTCTGTCCTGTCATCAGCTGTTGTCACAGAAATGCCATGTGCCATTCTTCTTCTTCACAAAAACCAAAGGTAGGACCAAGACCTCTCTGAAGGTTCAATGACCACCTTGCAGCATCTTTCCCACTTCCCCCTGGATTATGTGCTGCTAAACTGATGACCCATACACAAGCACTGGTTAGTTGGCGGATGATCCCCAGTGTTGATACAGTGTTTGACTATGGACTGCTTGGCCTGTCTTTTTCTCTATTCCTAATCTGAAAGCAGCCAAAAGTTGGCACAGAACAGCTAACACCCGTCGACATTGTTCAACGGTCAGGCCAGATCACATTGGCAGTGTGATAGTAGCTGCCTCCAATGTTTTGTTTGTAGTGGTAGTGGAGCTTCTTCATTGCTGGGACTTAACTTCCTCTGCTGGAGAGGTTTGACTGTTCTTATGAAAATATCTTTTGGGGTAATTTGAGACTGCTCGTAACAGTTAGTGATCCAATGTTCTCCCTGACCACCTACAATGCTTATGATTATTGCTCGTATGTAGATTTATTTTGTGAAGCTTCTGCAATCAATAAAAACTTCAGTGTAACTGAGCATCTAAACTGAAGCCTGGGTTTTATTGGTAATGGTGACAAACAACTGCCCTGAGCAATCTTTATCTTCCACAGTCTATGACTGTTTGTGATACGTGCAATAAGTCCTATTCGGAATAACATTATGCCCACATTCTCCTAAAACAACAAATCGGAAGGGCCATGTTCTGTCACAGATAGTTATTCTTGCAAAACATGTTCATGTCATGTGGACAAATTTCCCTTTTATGACCTTCAGCACAATCACTTTTAGCTTTAACGGGCCATGATAAGCTTCTGAATTTACAGTAAAAGAAGCCACAGAGTTGACTACCACCTGGACAAGTTGGCTATCAATAAAACTTCCTGACATGTTGGTAACTGTCATTCATGGAGAATTTTCATCTGTTGTGGTTTCTCCTCTACAGGTAGTTGCTTAGCTTCTTTTTCTGATTGTGGTAGTAAGTCAAGCATCAGGTACCTTTACACAGCTACAGAGAAGAGCTGTGGTCTGGAATGAATTCATCCACGGTATTGCGATGAACTTAGTCCCACAGGGCGACTATAATTGTCTGCAGCTGGGTAGTACGAACAGGACTGTAGTGATGGCTGAAGTCTTGCAGCATAATAGTTCCCAAACACTGGTATTCTTTCTATACAATAGTGTAGAAAGTGCACAATGCAGCCACAGTGGAGACATACTGGTATGTTGTCCTCCATCTTTTAAACGTCTATTCTTCTGCACAGTGTTAAACTTGGCATTCTCAATTGCCTCCTGAGATAGGGGGCCAAAATTCATGGCTGCTCTAGTGTACCTGATCTGATGATTCTGGCTGCCATAAGCTGCTGTGTCTCTTGTCTTATAAATAATATGTGAGAGAGGTGAGGTTGTGTTGGTCATAGTGACCACATTCTGGAGTTAGCCACATTTCTTCACCATTTGATTAGATTAGATTTACTTTCATTCCAATTGATCCTTAGCAAGGAGGTCCTCAGGTCCTCCAGGATGTAGAACATGTCAGAAAAACAATAATACATGACAAATATCTACACCTGAAACAAATAAGCTAATGTTCCTTCCACAGATCCCTAGTGGAATAATCGTCATTTTTTTAATGAACACTACATGAAAGAATCATTTTACAAACACTAATGCACTGAATTTAAATTAAAAAATGTTTTTTATTTATGAAGTAATAAACATGTATTAGAACTACTATAATACCTATTTATAATGAACACATTACTGGACTGAAATGGTGCAGAAGTTAGATTGTACTAACACACACACACACACACACACACACACACACACACACACACACACACACACACAAATCGTGAAATTTATCAATGGAGTAGAAGGAGTTGACCACCAATAAATCCTTCAGGTTTCTCTTAAACTGAATTTCAGTGGTGGTTAGCTTTTTATGGCTGCTGGCTAGTTATTGAAAATGTGTGTTCCTGAATAGTGCACAACTTTTTGTACAAGAGTGACTCTAAATCCTTGTGAAGATTACTCTTATTTTTAGTATTGGTTCCACGAATTGAGCTGTTGGTTTGAAAAAGTGATATATTTTTAATGACAAAGTTCATTAAGGAATAAATATATTGGGAAGCAGTAGTTATTATCCCTAGTACCCTAAATAGGCTTCTTCTGGATGTTCTTGAGTTCACACCACATATAACTCTTACTGCACATTTTTGTGCCCGGAAAATTTTAGCTTGGCTTGATGAATTACCCCAAAAAATAATCCCATGTGACATTATGGGATGAAAGTAAGCATAATACGCCAGCTTTTTTGTTTCTATATCCCCTATGTCTGACAATTCGCATTGCAAACAGATATTTGTTAAGACGCTTCAGCAGTTCTGTGGTGTGCTCCTCCCAAGGGTTGATTGAAGCGTCCTCATAATGTGTACTTAACGACTTTATATGCGCCATATTGGAATCGTGGTTTATGGTCGTTTCCGCCATATTTATGACATCATGGGTCAAAGCAGACGAGTGGGATCAGACGCTTCCATATTTCCCCTCCTAGTTGAATTTATTATCAAGCTGTAATCCCAAGAATTTAACACTCTCCACTTCTTCTATCTGCTTGTCATATGTTATGCATATACTCATGAGACACCCCATCTGAACTGCATGTAGTGTGTGTTTTCAAAGTTTAGTGAGAAAGAATTGGCTAGGAACCAGTAATTAATGTCCACAAATATTTTATTAGCCGATCTTTCTAAGACTACACTTTAGTTGCAATGTTCGTATCATTGGCAAACAAAACAAAATTGGCGTCTGGTAATGATACTGATGAAAGGTCATTGATATACACAAGAAAAGTGAGGGCCCCAAAATTGGAACCTTGTGGGGACCCGACATGTATTTAGTTCCCAGTTGGATGATGACTGATAGCTTAATACATGTCTCTTTCCTAATAACACCCTTTGTTCTCTGCCAGAGATATAAGATTTGAACCATTTTTCAGCATTTCTTGTTACACCATAATATTCTAATTTACTTAAAAGGATATTGTGATTTACACAGTCAAATGCCTTGGACAGATCACAAAATATACCAGTTGCCTGCAATTTTTTGTCTAATGAATTAAGCACATTTTCATTATAAGTGCGCCTTCTCAGTATCAGAACCCTATAGAACTCCAAACAGTGACTTTGACAGTATGTTATTTGAGATAAGATGGTTATAAAGAATGCTGGCAAAAGTGAAATTGGACAGAAATTTGATGCTATTTCTTTATCTCCCCTCTTAAACAGTGGCTTAACTTCTGCATATTTAAACCATTCAGGAAATATTCCACTGATAAATGACTGGTTACACAGATGGCTTAATATATTACTTTAACTCAGTATCACATTCTTTAATTAACTTTGTTGATATTTCATCATACTCACTAGATGTTTTTGATTTTAAAGATTTTATGATGAACATTATTTCTGCTGGGGTAGTTAGGGTCAAATTCATATTATGGAAGTTACTTCAAATTTCTGATCTGAGGTATTCCATAGCATCATCTACAGAACCTGACAACCCCATCTTTTCAGTAACAGTTATAAAATGTTTGTTACAAAGTTCTGCAACACTATATACATCTGTCACCAATGTATCATTTACTCTTAATGCTATTTGTCCCTCTTCATGTCTGGTTCTACCGGTCTCCTCCTTCACTACATCTCATATTGTCTTTGTCTTTATTTTATCTGATATGTCTTCCTTAGTGAAATCTTTGCAAAGTGATCCTAAATCCTCTGTCACTTGCTCCAGACCAGCACTAGGTAAAAAAAAAAAAAAAAAAAAAAAAAAATAAAAAAGTGACCAGGTATTCTGATTCTAGCTCATCCAGCAAAAGTTGCCAACACTTCTTCTATGAGAACTACCTAACAACAACACTTTCTTTCTTGTCATAACATCCTTCACCAGAAGGGCTTGGTGCATATCTTCCTTCTGAGGCTTATTTCATCATGTGTGAGATTTTGTCACATTTGGATTCACAATGAGGCTCAGAGACAAAACATTCTGTATGCAAGACCATGAATTTACCGATGACATTGCACCATGCTCTTCAATTGTTCTTCCACTATCTGGCTTCTCTTCACTGTTCTCGAACCATTGCTGGGCTGTGTCATCCAAGTAAAAGTACACATTTGTCACACATATCACATCATCTCCTCTGTTGTATTTGGCAACATGGTCGATTCCTTTCAGGCATTTCATCAGACCCTGACCAGTGTGTCTAATAAACACTGATGGATGTTTGATGTGCTACTGACTTACTGCCATTGTGGAACCCATTGGTCTCAAAAATATATGAACCTTGGCAATGATGTAAGCTTGTATTGTGGTTCCTGCCCTTGGACGTACCAGCTTTTATGTTGCGTAATTAGAGCCATGGTAATGTAAATGTTTCAAAGTATCCAGTGTCTCCACTATGCAGTGTCATATAGTAACTACAGTCAAGCCCAAATCCAAATGCAGGGTCACCAGAAAAATTAATATAATTTAACTCTGAAAGCACATTCATAACAGATTCTGATGTGCAGACCAAAGAGATATGCATTTTGGATGGGAATTTGAACTGTCAACCTGTAGTACGCAAGACAGCCATGAAAGAGAGAGAGAGAGAGAGAGAGAGAGAGAGAGAGAGAGACGTACACATAAATTCAACAACCTGACAGTGCGGTACATTAAACGTCATGTATACAACCCGGTGGACTTGAAGACTGAATTGAAGAACATTCTGTTGAGCAACTACTCCTTCGCACTGAAGAGTATCTTCACAGAAACTCCTAAATTTAATGTTTTAGGTTATTTTGTAATCAGACTTAACACTGAACTAAAATAGGCCCTCGTAATGTTAAATCATTTCACAGCACTGTGCTAAACTAACTGGACATCTTTAACTGTTTTCTGCAGCAAAAATAGCGCTCTCCGTAGGCCAGCTCTAATGGAACGTAATGTATTACACAAATACTCCAAAATAATGCCACATGTGAATCAAACTACGCGAATGTCATTCTAAGTAGCAGGACGTAAACAAATTCGATCAAAACGTGTAAAGCACTTGTTTGACAATACATATTATTAACACAGAAATAACACCTTGGAAAAAATTAACTACATAAACAAACAATTTAAATCTGCAATAAAGTCTACTTGGTTTAAGGCTACACAGACAGACCTTTGGATACAGTCGGAGAGGTTTCATCCCTGTATTTCTTCCCTGGTGATGGTGAAAGTTCTTCACATGGTATTAACTTCCTTTTCGCAAGAGACATGTCCCTCAAATTCAACTTCTGGGGATATTTTTTCTGGGTTGTTGAGAGGGGCCTGAAGTCATTCAGCATTCTAGTGACAGACAGCGGTTCTGATTTACGAACTGATGTTTTTCCTGTAGACACACTACTTGCGGACGGGTCACGCTGAGTGTTCTGTACGTCGGATGTCGATGATGGGTCACTAAATGCGTGCTCAGATTCAGTTGTCAAATCCAAAGTCATCTGTCCACTTTCCGATGTCTCGCCAGGCGACAGAAGAATGGATGACGAATACCTCCTCCCATAAGACAATGTTCTAAGTTCATCCAGCATGCTGATAACAGCAGTGGAATCGAACTCTGCACTTTCATTCTCCATGTCACTATCAAGTTAACTCGTTTCTCTCTCATTCAATTTTCACCCGCCATGAGCATCAAAACAAACGCTTAAACATGCAAAGATCTACTACCCTTTATCACAGATGCTCCACGGACGACACAACTGAACGATGTTGACTCGATCCTAGAGGAATAACCCCCTTGACTTCACTTATAGAGTATGTATATCAATGGAGTGAGAATAGTCTGCTGCGCATATTCTCAATATCAAACAGAGCTAGTTTCGTTGTTTTGGGGCCAAGCTGCTTGTCTACAATTTGCGATAATAGCGAAACTTGAATATTGTACTTATTCGCCTTGTTTCATATACGTTTCTGCAGTTTCAGTTTTAGTAACAGCTGGTGCAGTATAGTCGTAGCTACGGATGTAATACGAAGTATATGCACAAAAGGACCAGTTACTTTTCCTATATATGTACATCAATTGGGGTCTAGTCTAATGAAGCAGGGGATAAACCCCTCGGCTTTGACATAGAGTAAATATCTCTGGAGTGAGCATTGCGTTCTGCACATGTTGTCAACATTAAAACAGGATTGTCATGTGTATTTGGGACTTCGCTGTGCGTGTGTGCTGTCTGCAGAATTTTAAGTTTATAATATCAAGAGTTTTTGTTGTATTTCACCGTTTTTTGATAGTGTAATAGCGATGGTGAATTACTGTTGTTGCTACGGATACAAAGAAAATTATGTGAAAGGAGGGATAGTAACTTTTGGATCTATTTTAGAGGGGATACAACCATAGACTTACTAAATAAAAACGATACAACCCGTCGGCTTTGACCAATGACGGCAGAATTGGCCAGAGTGCATGTATTACAAAGGGGAAAGAGCTGAGAAGAATGTTCAGAAACAAAGGAATGCAAGAGAGAAAAACTGCACTTCACATATATAAGGGCCAGTAATATTTTCACGTTAACGATATCGCGTGTTTGTACCTTAGTATTTCTCCGCAAAATACAATGGAAAGAAATATATTACTAGCAAAGAATACATCACGTTACATGTGTGTCAGTTGTATTTCGAAACTCTTTCGAATTGTATTGCTGAAGTGCAGCACGGGATACAAGTTCAGCGTACATCGATTTCTTCGGTTTCACTAGCATTTCTGTCCTGTTCTTCACTTGAACGATGTACCAAACCCTAAGTGGAAAACGGGATACAAATTGTAGATGTCTCCGCTATTATTAACAGTCTTTTGTTACGTACATACCAGTACTACGGATGAGAGAAGGACCTACGTATGTAATATATATATACCAGACTTCCGTTGGCCTCTATATATGTACACTGGAAACGAAAAGGTGGAAGTAGACGTACGTTACATTTGCAACCTGTACCTCAATTGAACTACACGGAGACAAGAAGACAACACATGTACAATTTGTATCCCCTACTTCACTATGGGGTACAGTTTTCTTGTTGCCTTGGACGCTAATAGTATCCCATTTGTTATTTTGCTCGCCAATTGACATATATAGTGTCAGTGTAAAGGCGAAGAGAAGGACGGGATACAAATTTTAGTTGTGTCGGGGGTTTCGCCTGTAATATAGCAAGTACACATTCGAAAATGTGTCACTGATACTACTGCTGGGAAACGAAAGAAGATCGACAGCTGAGAAATATCTATTACGTACTTCACAACACGAAAATACACATAGTGGTGGAATAAAACAGTGAAATATGTCAAAATAGTGAAATACAGTGAAAGAAGCAAATGTAAAACTGAACTTACCACACGGAAATATCGAGGAATAACCGAAGCTCGCGTAGACAGACAGTAACGAAAATTACATACCTACAAACAGACAAATCCATTCCTATAATGAAAATAAGACACTAAATATTGTTCTACAATAACAAACTAATACTCCAAATTACCTCAATATCATTACGAATAATTATTTTAATGTACAATGATAGCGCTTATCCGGAGCACAGAACTGTTTTATTATCTATGCCTCAAAGTGAAGACATTACTATGACTAATGTATGACGTCAGTGGTTAAAGCCGACTGGTTGTATCCCCTGTTTCACTAGACCCTAACTTTTCATGGGTACATACCATGCAGCTCTAATTATAGAAATCGTATTATTAAGAGACACTGTATATGTTTAAAAATTTCGAGACGAATTATAATTAAGGCTTAATTCTGTAGACCTATTTTTCTACAATTTTATGACTATATAATAGATATTACGGCTCGTACAAAATCTTACAAACAATCGCTTCCTCTTGTAAATTTGCTAGTGGAACAGGAAAGGGAATGGTTAGTTGTTTCAGTAAATGCTGTCCCCCCATGCATTTATCAGTGACTTGTCGATTATGTACATAGATTACTCACTCCACTATTTATTTAATAAACTGAGAGCAAGTACGTAGAATGCGTTAAATAAATACTTCAAAGTGTCATCAGTAAGAAAAATTGTGCTTTAGGACACAAAAACGAGAAGATAAATACCCAGAAATAGCAGGAAAAAAGGACGAACTAGGAGGGATATAATCGCTAATATGTGGCAAATTCGTTGTTTTTCGGACACTTGCAAAAGCACTAGCTTACTGTCAAATCGGTTTTGCAAGACTATCACTGCAAAAATGTACGTCAGGCTCTGAAATAGTATAAAGTGTCGTATCATACCGAAAACTACCAAAAATCAAGTGCATCTGAACTGTGACACCTATCGGAAAGAAGCAGGATTTAATATCATTTGCCCTTAACAGTTACGTAGCTGGTTTATTTCCGGTATCAATTGGATACTGTTAAAATGTCTGCGCAACATATATAAATAATCCACGACACGTACGACAAGAATCCGTCTGTACTAGGGATGTAGTGACATTCTAAATATTGAGGGCGCTATACGGACAAACACACGATGTCCCGAGATCACATGACCAGGCTGGCAATGTATGTTGACAACACAAAATCTGTTCTGCACATGTGAATGCTCTCTCCAGAGACATTTACTCTATGGGCTTTGACCAATGACGTCATACATTATTGACAGATAGTAATATGTTTACTTCGAGCCATAAATAATAAAACAGTTCTGTATTCCCATGGAGGTAGAATAAGGGGAGATGGCGCTACAGACCATAGACTTACTAAATAAAAACTAGACCGCGAATTGGCGCTAGTCTCGCTTCCCCACATTGAACGTGATAGAAGCCGCCATTTGCAGGGAAACAGTGCCTAAACATGATTCGTTCGGGTGCTGCTTTTAATTGTAACAGTAAGAACGGAAGCAAAGACAAAGTCGGAAACAATATTACATTTCACAGGTCAGTCATTTCTGGTTGTTTGTTACTTTCTATTACTTGTATATAGTATTTTCATGGAGAAATAATACATCATGAGCGTTTGTTTTTGTTTAGGTTTCCCCATACAAATGATTTTATAAATCGGAAATGGATAGCTGCTACTCGTAGATTGAACTTCCAGCCGACAGCAAATCATTTGCTGTGCTCTCTTCATTTTGAAGAAAATTCTTACATGGAAAATTACGTAAATAGAGGTCAACTGAAGGACGATGCTATACCGACAGTATTTGGATTTGGAACTAATTTGAAACAGATATAGTGTCCTGGAAATCGTGCAATACGGGCCTAGGTTAAGTAGTGTGGAAATACTGTCAGTGTGTATAATTTTGACCGTTCCTTTTCCAGGTTACAAAGGAAAGGAAACCTCCAAAGCCAAGAAATGTTGAGATAGCAGAAAACGTGTGTGTCGATGTGCACGTTTCTGGTTTCACTGGAGACCACAATTATTCATTTCCATCAAGTCCAAGCAAGTTGAAGGAAAAGTTCGAAAAAATTGAAGAAAGGAAGGAAGCAAAAATTGGGCAATATAAGACTAAGTTAAATGCAGCGAACAAAAAGTGCAAAAGACAGACACAGAAGATTTGCAAATTAACAAATATTTTAGAAGAACTAAAAGCTAAGAACTTAGTAAACGATAAAGTAATCTCGCTTATTAAAGCTACTCACAGCGACATGTTATTGGAGATGCCCATTATAATGTTGTATAATGTAAATGTCAGTGTGTAGCTGTTACTTATGATGGGCTTTCCACTAATATTGCAATGGCAAAGGAGTTAGGGGCAAATATAATCGTACTGTCTGCTACTTTAAAAGTTTCATGTAATTATCTAATGCAAATAACTCGATGTAAACTCGCTCCACCTTGTCAGGAAAGAGCCTTACATTCTTAAATTTCGCGTCTCTATGCAGACGTATTTCGGAAATTAGGAAACTTGATTCGTTTAAGTATACCTTTAAAATAGACTCGTATACTCAGTATTTTTTTAAACAAACATGTGTTTAAAATGTGCTTCAATTTGCTCTTGTTGCGTCTCATATATTTCAAATCACAACGCCAATACTAGGATCCATCCCTGCAAATGGCGACGATCTGCTGCTTCAATTGAGGGACAGTTGCCTCGCTTCCGCTAGGGCGCGGTAGGGTTTTTTTACAGACTTACGGTGTACGTTGTTTTGAAGCCAGTGGGCGGCGCCAGTCGTCATCTTGGATCCCCCAAAACATTAGCAGACAAGTGTTTACTATTCCTTCTTGTTCGTGGTTCTATCGTGTACCCGCGATATTTATTTTACTTAGTAAATGCTACACTGTTTTAGTGAATAACACAGCATAAGGAACGAAACTTCAGACGTTTTTCTGGTCTTAAATGTGTATTCGATACAGTTGTACGACACGAAAATATCACGCTTATGGTCTCAATACTGCAATTCCTTTTTGTTTATACACTCCACATAACCGAGAGGTGAAATATGTGCTATGAAAAGCGTACTTTCGTAATTCATTTCTATTCACTTTCATTGTGTTTGCGTCGATAATTGATAAAGCCAAAACTCCAAAAGCAATGATTGATAGTTTAGAGCCACCGATTTATATTAGTTGAATTTTCAAGTCAAATGCAAATTTTAAATGTTCAAGTTTGCAAGAAACTTGCCTTATTGCCTTTGGTGTTCCATAGATGTATGCAGGGATGATATAAACAAGCCAGCTGTCATGTCAACAAAGTGAAAGATTCTTCAAATTACGAAGGAAAAGAACGTAATTTAAGATTGTCAGGCCCACTGTAGTTTACATATCTGCTTTGTTTTTAAATTGTACCTACCGAGCAGCATACATAGCACACGCCCGTTGGGCATTTTGATCACATCAACACGATATCGACCTTTTCCGCAATTGGTAAACCGTCCATTTTAACGCAGGTAATGTATCACGAAGCAATTACCGTCCCCACTGGCGGAATGTTACGTGATACCAACCGAGCGAGGTGGCGCAGTGGTTAGCACACTGGACTCGCATTCGGGAGGACGACGGTTCAATCCCGTCTCCGGCCATCCTGATTTAGGTTTTCCGTGATTTCCCTAAATCGTTTCAGGCAAATGCCGGGATGGTTCCTTTGAAAAGGGCACGGCCGATTTCCTTCCCAATCCTTCCCTACCTCGAGCTTGCGCTCTGTCTCTAATGACCTCGTTGTTGACGGGACGTTAAACACTAACCACCACCACCACCACGTGATACCATGTACTTATAAGTTTCTGACTATTACAGCGCCATCTATCACAAAGCGAAAAATGTGGTCCAACTAAAATATTCATATTTATTTACGTACAACAAGAATATGTAATAAAAAATTGGGATTCCTATTTACGAAACGCAGTTGATATCCGTTTGACCTTTGGTAGCGCCATCCTAGTGAGCCAAGCATAGCGCCATCTGGTTTTCCCATTCAAGCTAGATGAGTTTCGTTCTTTGTAGTTTTTGCGTTTGATGCTTATTTCGTGAGATATTTGGCCCGGTCACTATCAGTGGACCACCTGTATATATGACATGATGTATTCCATGCTACCAATATTTTCCATCCATTTTTTTCCGTTTCATTTTCCAGAGAAATAATACGATAAAACACGTGATATCCTTAATGTGAAAATACTACTGGCCTTATATATGCCAACTATATCTTTCGTCTCTCGTATTCCTTTGTTTCTGAACATTCTTATCAGCTCTTTCACCTGTGTAATATATACTCTCTGGCCAATTCTGACGTCATTGGTCGTTGTATCCCCTGCTTCACTACACCCCAAAGTCTTATATCGTTGAGTTAATGTCCATTATTATTATCCGGGCTGTTATGCTGTGGTCGGTTGATGAATTCTGTGATAATTCCCAACGTTTCGTCTCCGACTGCGGGAGACATCTTCAAAGGGGTCCGTAGCTCGATGGAAGGCCCAACACATCCACTGGCTCGCTACTGTCAGTAGCAGGCAGTCAGTAGAGAGCCAGTAGGTGTCTTGGACCTTCCATCGAGCTACAGACCCCCTTGAAGTTGTCTCCTGCAGTCGGAGACGAAACGTTGGGAATCACCACAGAATTCATCAACCGACCATGGCATAACAGCCCGGATAATTATAATGGACATGATATTTCCAGGTGTGAAAGTCTACATTTTAGTTTGTTGAGTTAATGACCATGTAATTATGAGACAAGTGCTAGATAAATTTGAGAGTAACTGCCACTCAGTGTATACATATTGGTGCTAAGTTCGTATATATATAAAATTAATACATAGCAGTCCTATTAACCCTCGCACCTAACAGCGAGGTCCTACAAACCTCGATGTATATTTTATTGTATGTTACAAAGACTATGCTGGCTACAAATTATTGAAACTTAGGATATATTAAGTTTTTAAGAGTGTCTACATGTATACAAGGTTAACTCAAACATTTGCATTGTGGTAGCGGTAATGTAAAGATTGATATCGCCAGTGGGAGTTCTGTGTAGCTCATTTATACATATTGAAGCAATACAACATTGAAATAGATTCAAAATTCGTGCATTAGGTATGTATTACAATATGTGTTATATATTCCCAATTTATGCCTAAAAACTTGTTATAAACTATACTTTTTCAGCTAAAATCTGCTGTAGTGTGGTAGCCTACTGTGAAGCCCTCATTTCTGATTTGTGCAAATTAGGAAATTCATGATTAGTTAAGTATAAAATATTAATATATATTGTATGTAAATTATGTTGTAACTGTTTCCTTTAATTGTATCCCTTTATATTTTTATTTCACAGCTGCAGTGAGTAAATGACTCAGAACAGATGAAGGTATGCAGGTGATTCACAAAGATATGAAAATATTTTAATATGTTACTCTACAAGAAAAAGTAAAGAAAAAAGTTCTCATAAACATAGCTCAGCAAATGTTTAGTTATGGAGTTACACTTAATAAAAGATTTAGCCTGATATTTAGCAAATTCGCTAACAGAAGCAATTGCAAAAATGTATGAGGTTCAAGTAAAGCACGATTTCTATTTATTTTGTTGTTATTGATCTAATAAAACATGTCCCAGACGTGTATCTGCTGTAGCTTTCCAGACAATCCTGAGAAGTAAAGAAGTAATTTTGTAAAATTTGTAATTTATTAACTACTTGGCCCAGTTTATTTTTTAAATTCCAAACAATTGCAGAAAGTTTTCAACAGAGGTTGTAGAGAATTTAATTTTGTAAAATTATGTATAGTGTACATACAATTTCACAATACATTCATAATAAATTTTCTAAAAAGTCTCTACCGATTTTTATGCATTTAGCTGCACATGTATGAACAGATTTTGTTGCACATTTCAGTTTCACAGTGTTGTTCTTAATTTCGCCTATTGCATTCATCATGTAAGCGAGTAATGCCTCAACCCCATACACCATCCGTGTCAAATCGGGCGATCTGGTTGAACCACAGGCGTGTAGCTTCACGACCAATCCATTTCTGGGGAAAATGTTCATTTAAATGTGTAGTAACGGCGTTGATGAATTGTGGAGGCTCGCCGTCATGTTGTAAATACATTTGCAATTGCATAGCAAGTGGAACATCTTTGTGCAAATGGGACATTTCTTCTTGAAGGAACTGTAAGTACTTATCGCTAATTAGATGTCCTGGGAAAATGAATGGTCCAATAAAGTGTGTGTTGATTATACCACACACCACATTTATGCTAAACCACTGCTGGAAATTGCTTTTGCACTGTTGCATGTGAGTTTCCTTCAGACCATACATATCTTTATGTTAATTGTTTATCCATCTTGAGTAAACCGTGACTCATCAGTCAATAAAATGTATTTGTGTAACTGCAGACTAGTATTTAACCAGTTGAACTACTCCAAGCGAAGGGCAGGATATCCCAGATGTAAATGATGCAGTTCTTGTTTATGGTAAGGATACAAATTATTGTACTTCAGTGTACACCATACCTTAGGTTGTGAAATGCCTTATTGTTGAGAGATAAGTCATGTACTGGTACCTGGGCTACG
Organism: Schistocerca gregaria; assembly: GCF_023897955.1. Classification (NCBI taxonomy): domain Eukaryota; kingdom Metazoa; phylum Arthropoda; class Insecta; order Orthoptera; family Acrididae; genus Schistocerca; species Schistocerca gregaria. The sequence goes on from NC_064926.1 coordinate 348,841,179, forward strand.
TTGAACAGCATCCATAATATCCTCATCATCGTCTACACATAGCGAGCGCTTCTACTGATTGTGAATGCTAGGTAGAAAGTCAGTCACCCGTAACATACGAAATACTCCACTAATGGTTCGTGCACTTGGAATCCTCGAAGTTGGATAACGTATTCAATATTCATTAACTGCAGCCATAGCATTACCATCATATTTTCCATAAATAAACAACATATCGGCGTAATTCTCTGTTGATAATTTATAAATCATCCCTATTTCATAAATAATCTACAAACTACAACATTTACTATGTGGGTTCAGTTAAATACACTGTTGTTTTTATGTTATTTCACTAAACAATACAAAAAACTAACGCATTTCAAGGTTAGGAAAAGACTAAAACAGCTCACTAACTGTTGCCAACAATGACATAAACGTTTCTTCATTCTTAATGGAAAGTAAACAAATTTACTTGTGTAATAATCTTTGCTTCTCTGGATGTTCTGGAAAACTACTGCAGATGCACGTCTGGCACATGTTTTATTATATGTACCAGACGAATAACAACAAAATAAATGAAAATTGTGCTTTACTTTAACCTCATACAGTTTTACAGTGGCTTCATATTAGCGAAGCCATTAAATTTCAGGCAAAATCTTTTATTAGCCATAACTCCGTAACTAAACATTTGTGTACTTTAAGTAATCTTTTTCTTTAGTTTTACTCTTAGAATCACTTATTAACCCATTACTGGCCAAACTCTATCTGATCATTTTTTGCAAACTTCTATACATAAATACGTTACATCTTACATTCACATTGCCTTCTTTAACGGTTTTCCTCCACGTTTCTCAGTTGTTTGCTGTTCTTTTCCAGCCCCAACTGGTGAGATACACTATTAAAACCTCATTCCGTCCTCTTCTCGGTCTCCCTTTTCGCCTGGCAAAATGGATCACACCTTTCATCATTTTCTTTGGAATTTTATCCTTTGCCATTCTCTCCACGTGTCCTAGCCATCGTATTCATTGTACTTTCACGAATTTTACTATGTTCCTACCTTATATTAATTCCTGTAATTCGGCTTTGTAGCGTGTTTTCCAGCCTTCTTCCTCCCTTTTTGAACCATAGATTTTGGTTAGTATTTTCCCCTCAAAGGTTATCATGTTCCATCAACGCCCATACTGCTGACCCATATGTGATGTCTGGGCATACTATGGAGTTACATACTAGTAGTTTTGTTTTTATTGTAACAAAGCTATTTCTGAAAAGCTGGATATTTGCAAAGTAGGCTCTGTTTGCTGCTTGTATTCTTTCCCTTATAGACTTTCCAATACAGTTATCATTTGTTATTAGCTCCCACAAGTAGTTACAAGAGAACATTCCTTTGAAGCATTTCCCATTGATGTTTAGGTATTTAAGGGTGAAAGACGTGCACTTCATTCACCATTCAGTGTGCGTATTTCATATTTCTAACCCCAGCGTTCTGGTATACAGTAAAATAATAATTTAGGCGATATTAATCATTTCTATGGGTTGTCTGATTTATTTGACGATTTTTACAGTTGTCTCACACTGATCTGTGAGAGGAGCTTGAAGCCAGGAATTTTCTTTATTTATGGGCGAGGGCAGCAGTCTTCCCAGCAGCCATGATGGCTTTCCGTTTCCCATCCTTTTTCTGATCACCAGGGTAGCACGTGGTGTCGTTTGAACATTCAGTAGTGGCCAAAGTTTCTCCTGTTTCTCAGTTCCCCAACCTGCCTTACCAACCTTGTAAACGCTACTTCTGCTGAATTTTAACGTCGCGATGTCGCCACCCTGTGAAATTCCAGCCCTATGATTGGCCAATTCAGGTGTGCGCCCGTTTTTCGCGAGCGGGCGCCAACCACCCTCCGTGGATGGGTGGTGCACAAAGGGGCAGTAGCTCAGTTCTAGTGTGACCGTGCCTGAGACCGGAGGTGCCGCTTCCAGCAAATGAAGAAGGGTAAGCATAAGCGCCGACGTGCACTGTAGATTTGCGCCCTGCGGCCCTGAGGCAACCTGATAGGTCATCGTGAATAGTTTCGCGTCATGTGGCTTTTATTGCTTTAGTACGGAAGGCTACCTAGCGATACTCCTACAGTAGCATCTTCTTAGTCTTTGGCTGATTCCTGGTAGTGGTCGTTGCATGCCTGCAATCCCTTCCTTTAGGAAATTGGACCCCATTTGATAATATGGCGATCGTTACTGAAATTCCTTTCCTCCTGCTATCGTGGATTGTTAAGAACGTACGTTGGGGCAGGCTGATGAACTCGAATCTTTCTTCCCTCCACCCCCATTTGGTTGTATTATTGTTCGATTTTCAACTGTTTAATAAATGAGTCTGTTAATCTTACATTCTCTCTCTTTCATTACGTGAACTCACCCCTAGTGTAACAGAATAATGCAGAACAATAACGGTTGCTATTAGGTCGTGCAGGTCTCGCGCCATTAACGATAGTATAAAGATTCAATATCGTGCGCCTGGCGCGACCATTCCCTGCAAGGCACCGATAACAGTAATAATCATGTTCAATTATTCCCCATTGATAAACTGGGAAGTGTTCACAGCTCAGTGTGAGGACGTGAGCACTAAATCCACTTGATGTGATAGAAGTAGCGGCCTCTGTTTTACCTTGCTGATTCAGACAAAAATATCAAAAACCACAGCCCCTACAGCAAGGAATAGTAACATGTAAAAATAAAAAAAACGTGCCACCGCTTTTGCATGGCGACCCTGGTCCAGGATCGATATTGATTGGATCTTCCGACCCCCGTAATCAGATTATTCATTCCACTTGTCTTTCCTTGTTTTTGACTGTTTCCCTGGGCATAGCATAATAATTTGTATGTGTGTACTGTGCTCACTTTCCATAGGTGATCGTGCAATTCTGTTTGCATCTGTGATCGGCGTTGCAAAAAAACGGCGTTGTTTTGTTGTTGAATTAATGTTTTGCGTGCTTTTGAGTGGTCATTAACAAAGTGCGAATTCCGTAATTGCTTGCCCCCAACGCGTGCATTTCATTTGAGGCCGTGTGTTATTCATAAAAACGTGTTGCGGCCCTATCACATTATTAGCAGTATCAGTGTTACAACGCGATCTGGTGAGGGTAGGTCAGCTGAGCTCGAAGTCTCGCACGCGGCCATGGCCGAGTATAGCGGTCCGCGCCAAGGCCAGCGGAGGCGGGCGGATCGTTACGCGGGACAAAGAAGGGTGCACCAGCCCGCGCGGACCACGTGGTTGAGCGGGTACGTGCCGGTGTGTGTCGCCACCCCTCACCCCAGGTCAATGAGCCCGCACCCGCGCGTGCCAACCAGCCGGCTACACCGGCGGTGGCTGCGGCCACTGACCTAAGGCTGGGTTTACACTAGCAAGTCGCTTGCAGAAATTATTGCTGCAAGTTATTGCGATACGCTTGCAGCTGTGTTTACACTACAACGCAAGAATTAAGCAAGATTCTTCCGCAAGTTCTTTGGCAAGAAACTTGCATCACAAGTTGCAGATACTGTTTACATATGCTTTCAGTACCACTACGAGTGTCTGCCGAAGTATAAAATGACAAGTAGGCGTGTGAGATATACTGCAGCTCTTGTAATTGTAATGAAAAACATGAAGAAGACAAGTATTTGGGTTAGAGAGTGGATAGTGAGAAGATCGCAGTATGGTGCCTATAATAACCTTTTGCAAGAACTTAGTATCAAGAGCATGGATACTTTTGAAAACTTTTGCAGAATGTCCTCAAATGATCTGGAGTGTTTGTTGACGTTAATAGCGCCCGTCATATCAAAACGAGACACATAGTTCCGTACTGCTATTTCAGCAAAGGAACGTTTGCTTGTCACTCTACGATTTATAGCTACATGTGAGCTACAAATAAATAGGCCTTTTCATTTCTTTGTGTGAAACATACAACCAAAACAAATTAAAATTTTGAAATCTTTTCTTTATAGGAGACTCATACAAGTCCCTGATGTACTTGTTTCGTATGCCGGTCAGCACGATTTCTTTGATCATACATGACGTATGTAGAGCCTTTTTTGACGTATTGAAAAGGGAAAATTATTTGAAGGTATGTGAAAACACAAGAATGAAACTAAATTTTTTTGAAATAAACTGCATTTTAGAGAATGATATATATATAAAAAAATTCTAATGCTCATAAAATGGAAAGTGACTAGCTAATTAAATAGAACATGTAATAATTACACATCATCTGTTTCTAGACTCCTGAAACAACAAGCGAGTGGATGCAGGTGGCAAAGGGGTTTGAAGAGAACTGGAACTTTCCACATTGCACTGGGGCATTGGATGGGAAGCATATTGTGATGCAAGCTCCAAAAGACAGTGGAAGCTATTATTATAATTATAAACATTGCCACAGTGTTGTATTATTGACACTTTTAGATGCCAGTTACAAGTTGTTATACATGGATGTAGGCTGCAATGGAAGAGTTTCAGATGGTGGTGTATTCAGTACCTGTTTCTTATCTTCAGCCTTGGAGCAAGGACATCTTGACATTCCTCTGCCCAAACCACTTCCTGGCAGAGAAAACGACACCCCCATGTAATCATTGCAGATGATGGATGCATTTCCAATGAGGTCATATTTAATGAAGCCTTATCCATTCCATAACCAACCGGGTCTGAACAGAGTGTTTAATTACAAGTTAGCGAGGGCCAGAAGAGTTGTGGAAATTTTTTTTTTTGGACATATTGCACGGCGGTTTAGGATATTGAGGCGTCCATTGTTACGAGGTCCTGAAAAAACTGTTACAATAGTTTCAGTTATATGTGCCCTACACAATTTCTTAACGGGCAGGAAAGATGGCAATTATGCAAACTGAAGTAATTTTGATGTAGAGGATGTACAGAATGGTGAGGTAATAGGAGCCTCATGGAGGAATGAAGAGCATGGAACACACAATTTAATTCCCATTCAAACAGGACAATGTAACAGAAATTCTCATGATACTAGAGCAATTCGTGAAGAATTCATGAATTACTTTGTATCGCCATTTGATGAAGTACCTTGGCAGTATAGATACATTTAAAATGTAAATTGTATACTTGGAAAATAGATTTGCTGCCTGGGACTTATCATTTATAGCCTTACCATTAAGTTCAATAGTGATGTTCTTTTCTGTGGCTGGCTGTCCCAGCACTCATTTCACTACAATACATATGGCACTAAGCATGTTTTCGGAGTTACAGCTTTCTGACATTACATACATGTTCATGGACTTTATAGTAAAGTTTGTCAGTAATTTTGAGTATTATTTTAACGTGCAATTTAATGCAGGACCAGTTGAACACTTATTTACTTAACGTTAAAGATTGGCTGCAGTGAAAAGAAGTATAAACCCTATCAATATCTGCAAAGAAGCCTGTTAGTAAGTAGTGAAATTCAGTTTAAGATCAGAAGAATTGGAGCTTGCACTACTTGACAAAAGTTGTGCATAATTTTGTTTCACATGGCCATAATGTATGGGAACTCAATGTAATTACAGCTGCACAGAAGATAGAACATCATGTGTATGGTATGCTGTGGTGCAGTAGGATATTCTATGAAATCAACTATTAATGAATAATATATTTACAAATTAACAATTATGATGAACAAAAAAGGAATCATCTATATTTTGGTTTCTTTACAGAACGTATCTTACCTTTGTGTAATACCTTTAAATTGTGAACTGTGTGTTTTGTATGCTTATTCCATTCCAACCCTTAACACATTTTTAGAAACAGGAGGATATTCATTCATATTCCATTTACATTATGGCGCTGTTGTCTTGTATAAAATCTCACATTTGGAGAACTATATACTATTTTATTTATAGAAATTGTAGATGTAGTCAGTGACAGTACAAAGTAACATAATGGCACTGGCCCAACTGCAACAAGTTATTTGAGGAATCAAAATGTAAACAGTTTCCTCCAACATTACTGCAAATTGGTATTCACAATACTTGGCAATTTATGTTCACTATTTTGTTCTGGATGGTAGCAATGTGTAGGCAATGTTTTTTATTGGAGGGTAACATGGGAAATGGCAGCAAATATGTCCGATAGACTATATTTGACATGCAACCAAACATTTCAATTTTGAAATAAACTGTAGTCTGCACAATACAATTTACACAAGGAGCTGTGGAGGCCAATAAAGGATTACAACCTACCTTTGAGTTTCTTTACAAAAATTCTTTCCTTAATTGTAGTTTTGAAAATAACTATTCTGTATATAACTTTCACTAGGAGATCCGGATCAGGCTGGGAATTGAAACCCACTTTGTTTCTTTACAAAAATCCTTCCTTCGTTGCAATTTTGAACTATTTTGCACAGTACAATTACAGCTTTCACAAAGAGCTGTGTAGGCCAAGAAACTAAATACAGCCTACCATTCAGTTTCTTTATTAATTGTCTTTCATTTATTATTAATATAATCTTACATTTGTGGCTAATTATTTTGGCACACAATCGGAATAAACTACTTCTCATACAATCAGTGATAGTGTACCACATTTAAGCTTCTAGCTAATAATCATACAGATTTAATAAGCATTTACTGTTCCTATATGTCAAACATTTTAAAAATCAATTTCTGAAGATGTTATTTGTAAGACCTTAACTAAAGCCCAAAATGTACACATTCCAGTGAGCCTAAATTCACCAATCATTACAGGTTTACTGAGCCATTTTTTAAGGTTGTTGAATAAACACTACATTCTGGAAATAAAATAATGTTTTATTTCGGTATCATACATATATTCTATTATCATTATTCTATGTTCATAAAATCTGTAACATTAAGTATGCATTGACTGGCAGCACTTGTCTCTCTCACTGGCGAAACTGGAGCAGATGATATTTCTGCACTGTCAATCACACTTATTTCAATGATGTTTTTCAGAATCATTATTTTCAGTTTGTTTACATTTTTTCATTCTTCAGTGACCGCAGCTCAGTAGACATATAATCTCCAAAGGTTTGGAAAGCATCAGTTTCCTGGCCCAGAATTTTTTCTGTCTTTTCAATGAGCCCATTACCACTTCCTTTAGTCTCCTTTCTTTTTCGTTTCTTCCCCTCATTAGCAACAGGCACATCATCTCCTGTAACAATTTCTTCTTCCTGCAAAAAGTAACAAAATTGAATACAACAGCAGAGCAAGGAATACAAGAGGCAAACAAATAGAACATAACTAAGTTTCCATACAGTGTTGATAGACTTCATTGGAAGCATATTGCTCATACTACAACCAAAAGACAGTTAAGGTTATTAGAATTTAAGTTCACAATGTAAAATGTGACTAATACATATTAATTATACCATTTTGTACTATATGTGTTAATGTTATGCGAGAACAACTATTGTGTATTAAGTAAAACAGTCAGCAATCAAAAGATTGTTTTGAACATCACAGGGCTTTACAAGCCCTGGTTCTGTTGGTGGTGGTATTATGAAAATAATTTGTTTACACTCCCAAAAACTGGATCTACTCAATAATATGCCTAATGATCTTACTGCAAATGTATAATTCCACATGACAATCAAATTTGCAGAGACTAATATAGTTAGTTTCATGTTACATGGATCATTTAGTATGATAAATTGTAACAATGTGGAAGGAGTCATTGTACATAGCAAATTAATTTGTGAACAGGTCTACATGCTGAACATTTATAAGGCATATATATTTTTATATCCATAAAAGTCTATAACATACAAACTAGTTAGTGCCCACCACCTACTGCACATCACAGTAAAAGAAATTCTTCTACGGAAAAGGAGTTGTCAAAGAGAAATTTTTTCAGTTTCTTTTCAATTTTTTACTTTGCTATGTGTCAGACATTTCATATCACTGTGTAAGTGGTTAAAACTTTTAGTTGCACCATGGTGTGCTGAAGACAACTTCAATGTAGAGTAATGAATGTAATTTCATTAAGGCATAAATATACTGTGAAGTAGTAGTCAGAATACCCAATACCTTAAACTGGTGTCTACGGGATGATTGTGGATGAGCATCACATATTATTCTTACAGCACGCTTTTGGACAATGAAGACTTTCTTACTTAGATATGAGTTGCTCCCAGAACACTATTCCATATAACACTGTATGAAAATATGTCAACTTACTGATTTGTCTCTCCCCAATGATTCTAAGTTCAAATGTGGATGAACTGAGTAGTTTTAGAAATCCAAAATGTGCTTTTTCCAGTTCTAATTTTCATCAATATGGACACCTCAGAATTTTGAAGTTTCCACCCAATTCATTATTTCCTCACCATCTATTAACTTATCACTGGTGTAGTACACACTTGGATGTGCAGGACTGATTTTTTTCTTTTTAAATTGAGGGTGAGACCATTTGCAGAAAATCAGGCAATGATACTTTTAACAACACTGTTTACCAATTCTTTTGTTGAAGAATGCTTGGATTGGTTACAATACTAGTGTCATCAGCAAAAAGAACTAATTCTGCTTCTTGGATATTAGCTGGAAGGTCATTCACCTACATGAGGAACTATAGTGCTGGAAGGAGATAAGTGTTGTACTGAAGCATTCAGTAGAGAAATACTACACAGATACTTAATTATTGGGCTCTGAACAGTGATATTATGCTAGACAATCATTAAGTGTTATAAGAAGCCTTTAAAAAAATATGAACCCACACAAATCATTTTCACAAATATTGAGGCAACAGACAGTAGTGTAAAAACAAGGTTCTCAAACATCTCAAGGGGGATAAATAAATTATGAGAGTAAACTGTCACAGTATTTAACAGTTAATTCACTAACATGATACAGATAGGTGGTAAAAGTCATAAAATTGAAATCTCACAATGAAGAGCAGCCTACCCCACTTTTACTTCCCAACAAGGAGCTACAGCAAACAAACAAGGAATCCCAGCTTAACTTCACAGCTACTTACCTTTGTTGATAGCGAAGATATTCTGTTAGAGGTTGTGGCAACACTACTTTCTAGAAATTTCGTTGCAGAAAAATAAGGCCACCGCGAATCCGAAACTATGCCAGGAGAGCCGCTTTTTGTTTTCTGCAGTTTCCTAACTTCTTGAGAAAATTGGGTCTTCAAGTTATGCCACTTTCTTTGTACCTCTTTCACTGACGTGTCGAATATTTACGAGATTTCGTTCAATGCACACATCTTCTTCATTCTATCCTTAAAGTCCCGGTTATGTACGTCCCAAATTTCGAGGTAGCTCTCCACGGATTCAATAAAATTTTCTGTGTCCTGCTTCGTTCATTCTCGTTTATCCTCCATTTCTGAAATTTGTTGGCATATAATACGTGAGATCTCTGCATAAAATTAAGTCACCACATTAAGTAAACTGTTAAATATGAATGTTATGCAGACAACATACTTACTATAACTTGCGCTTCCTACTTGCAGGAAATAGAAATAAATCCTAAAAGCTGCAAGTTACTTGCAGATAGCTCTTGCGTGGTGTTCACACTGGAAGCGGAAAACGTGCAGCAAGTCACTTCCGCAATAAATTGCTACGGTCGCAAGTCGACTTGGCGATAAGTTTACACTCGCAACTCGCGCTGCAAGTTCCTCCGCGCAAGTAAATTGCTGCAATATGTTGCTAGTGTAAACCCAGCTTAACGGTTCCAGGGGAAGGCCAGAGTGCCGACGGAGCGGCCACACCCACCTCAGAACAGTCCCTGCTCCAGATCTTACTAAACGAAATGAGGGCCATGGAAGAGCGCAATAAGGCAGCTGCCGAGCAGCAGAATAAAGCACTTGCGGAGCAACAGAAAACACTTATAGAGCAACAGCAGGCTACTGTAGCGCAACTATGTAATGAATTGAAGGCAGATGCCGAGCAGCTAGGAAAGAAAATCGTAGCTTCTGAAGAACGACAGCGGAAAGAAATAAAAACTCTTAGTAATAAAATTGACGAACAGAAAGAGAAAACAGACTCGTTCATATCAGAGGTACAGGGCACAACAGCTGGACTTAAGAACGATGTAGATCTTGTGAAGGATGGTCTTGGAGCCATTGAGTCCTGCAAAGAGCAGCTTGACATTCATGTTGGAGAAGTTATAGAGAAACATTATAGTGTCAACCAGCAAGTAGAGGAACGACTGAGCGCGGTGGAAGGTAGTACGATTAGTGGTTCAGGGGGAGCACCGTTCAATCTGGAACAGATTCGTGAGGTCGTTAGTGATGCCAACAAGGAGCAAGCGGCAGCAGTACGAAACATATGTGAACGAGTGTCACGCAACGAGGAAGCAGTGAACCGCGTGAACGAGCAACTGGGATCTTTAGCCACTGCCGTAGAGCAGTTGTCGGCGCGAATAGCATTGCCTCAGATCGAACACAGCCTGCGGTAGAGCCGGCTGGAGCACCGGCCCCCTCCCACTCCGACGTGACGGAGCGTCATGTGGCAATGAACCGAGCCTGTCAAGAACCGGCACGTATTTTGCACTCGCCCACTGGGCGCGAGAATGCGGCACAGGGAAGAGCCGATGATGCAGTGAAATGTGTCCGCGACGACGGCGCCCCTACAGAAGTCAGTGGCGGTGACGTGAGGGCTCTTGAAGATAGATTGTGCCGGTTACGTACGTGGGATAACGCAAGCAACTCGAGCCGCGAAGTTTTTCTAAATGATGAAGAAGATGAAAATAGATAGCACTATCTTTCCATGCAAAGATAGAGCACGTTTCCTGATCCGGCCGTCGAGGTTCACCCTCGAACGCTCATAGATCAAGTTCAGGGCGTGTTCCCGTCTTCCTGGAGCTCTGCGCACAAGATAAACTTCGTTTGTGGGCGTTTCCGGAATGAGGCGGCGGCACGAATGCGTGTTCTTATGCGCGTCTGTCACTCTTATGACGATTTTAGGAAGGTACTCCTAGATGAGTTTTGGTCGAAGGGCGACCAAGATCGCGTAAAATTAGGGATCATGATGACGTAACCATTTCTTGAATCGAGCCATCATAGCCCACTCACATACTTCAAGGATTTTATTCAGCGAAATCAGTTCCTTGATTCACCATATGACGCGCCGGAACGCATCCGCATATGTTTGACGAAACTGCCACAACGTCTCCAGCGCGACATCATAATTGCCGGAAGGGGCATGACTGATTTCAAGTCCTTTCAACTCTTGTTGCAACAGCTCGCACATGAGAGGCGTGGCGACAGTCGCGGGCCACAACAGACTGGCGGTGGCACACAGGACAAGGACAAGGTCAACATGAATGATCAATCGGAGCCACAGCCGGGGTCAGATGGTTCGCGTCGGAACCGCAATAACCAGTGGTTCTCGCGTAATGGTTCAAATAGGCGTCGGAATGGGACGCAAAACGGAAGGTCGGCCAATGGTGTGCCGGCCGATAATATGGTGGAAATCCGCGGTCCTGATCTCTGGCGTAATGTGCCACGGGAAGGAGCTAACCAGGCTAACAACTGACTAAAACCGGCCAGCTCTGGCTGCAATTCGCAATATGATTCGCCCCCAATCTTGTACATGAATACTGAGGGCATTAGAGAAGATTTGTTGAGGGAACCAGAGGACGTTTCCTTTTTTTCTTACCCAGTGCTTAGTGTAAATATAAGTGGTAAATGTATTCTTGTATTCTAGGCACAGGATGTTACGTGTCAGTCATGAATGAGAACGTGTTAGAAAGTTGCATGAAGGAGAAGTCGTGGTCCGTATTGCCCCTTCAAAGGACGAAAATTCGGGATTCAATAGGAAGCAAGACAGTGCGTGCCACTAAACAAGTTTTGAATTATATCATATGCCAATCGGTGCGATTGTGTGCAAACTTTCTAGTGGTTTCCTACCTGCCGAGGCAATATTAGGACTGGACTCCCTCCATCTTTATCGTGCAAGCCTTAACATGGAAAGCCAATACGGGGAACTTAATGTGTAGAAACAGAAACTCCGAGGACAAAAGGATCACGAGGTATGCACCACATAACTAACCTGAAGAAGTTCAAGGAGCTGTAGACTATCCTTTTCTCGTTAGCTTGTTTAGAATGATTTAGTGTAGTTGGTTGTTTTTGTGTTCTTGCATTCCTTTCTTAATGTTGTTTGTATTGGTTTAAATGTCACCGTTTTGGTTGACCCTTTCCCGTCGCAAGTGCTGGATTGAGTTGGTTCTTACTGTACGTTTCTCGCACGATAGGAGAACAGAAATCTTGTCTGTGACGGGGAGGACTAGGAATTCGAGTCAATTAGCTCTGCCAGACGTGTGGAATCGTTCTCAGTATGACTTATTTGTGTTGCCGGCTACAGGTATGAGAGTGCCGTGCCATTGTCTTACGAATGCACTACTCCTTTTTCCAGAAAATCAATGATGAATCGGAACCTGTCAGAGAGGATAACCCAGTGGAGCAGACAAGGTACAATACTGAGCGAACAACAACCGGTACCGAAGCTCCAACTACCCAAGTATTAATGGAATGATAATTATAAAGCAGTAAGTAAACACGCCGATCGGTAAGCAAACTGACCTTTACCTAAGCTAGTTTCACTGTATCTCCTTGTGGTGAACGTATCTTGTGTCCTTGAGCTTCACTAGTTTTCGCACTTTGTTTCAGACACCTAAGTTACATGAGATTCTTTTGTCAAATCCCCCATGATGATGGACAGAGAGCAGAGAGAGAGAGAGAGAGAGAGAGAGGGGGGGGGGGGGGGGGGGAGTGAGTAAAACCCAACCTACAGATGCCAGAAATCACGTCCATTAAAGTAAATCTAGAGGGACGGCCTAAATTTAAATTTCTTTGGTAATGGCTGGGAGAATGACTAGGTTGTATGACATCGTATTCATTATCCTCTTGCATGTAGACTGTTGTTGCATGTGGACTAACAGTCGTAGTACTGGTGACAGAATTAACACAGTGCATGCTCTCCCTAAAGATCCTGTGTGACGTCACCTTCCCTACCTGCGACTTGTTTTTTATGAAGTAAGACAACTCTATAGCCCTATTGGGTCAGGATAGGTTCTTTTGTAATATTGTATACCCATAAAATTTTTGTGTCAGACTTTGTCAGAGTAAATGAGCTGGGTCCTATTAATTGTAAAAGCTACAAAACCAATGCTCCAAGTGAATTTTAGAAGACTGTTCAATTTGTCAACTATCTTAAGACCTTTGTTATAGTCTTCGCTTAGTGTGTAATTTTTCTCATACAGGTAAAAATTACCTTTGTTAACCCATGGAATGACCTGGGCCCTCCTAAGTGTTAAGCCAGCGCCTATTGCTCTTTATTTGTGAACCTTATTGTAACCTTTTTTTTAAATGTAACCCACTTTCATAGGTCAGTGTACCAGTTGTACAGGCTTTTTATGAAACTGTTGTTATTTGTCACTGAAAAAATTGTTGCAATGTAAACTGCTGTAAACTCCTATGAGTCAAATGGAACTGGCAGTCAGACATAGATGAGATCTGTAATGCAGTGATCTGGCTGCTATTGGTGTGGTGTAAGACATGCTGCAGGTCAGCAGCGTGAGGGCAGCTGGTAGAAGTGCTGTGATTGGCTGGCGTAGCTCCTGGCAGTGCGTAAGTAACAGGCAGCGCTGTCTCGATGACAAGCCTGCTCTTTCCAGTACCTGCCATTAAGTGACCTCTTCAAGGTGATCGCTTCGTGCTCTCCAGAGGCATGGACCTGGACATGGCCAAGAGCTCAACTGGCTTGATTATGTTTCTCTTCTGGGCAATCAAACTGTTGTTCAGCATCATTGTTAAACATTTTGTGCCTGCCACAATTATCATGGCTGGATGATCACATACAGATTTTATTATGGGTGGAATTCCTTCATTGGGCGAACTCCATGTCGCCCGTTAAGAACAGATATCCCGTGGTTGTGCAGAGTACCAAAAGAATTTTTTTCTAAAGGAATTTACGCACTTTGTAAGCGCTGGAGGACTTGCATTGAGCCTGGGAGAGATTATGTTGAAAAGTGATACAGCTTTGTAGCATTTCTGCACAGTAAATAATATTTAAAAAAATATTTAAGCTTTACATTTGACTCACCCTCGTAATAAAGAAGTGTCTTGATGCTCATGATTCAGTTAAACTTTTGTTTACACTGAAAAAATTGAGTTACCATTTCATTTATTATGTATTGCTAATTTTCTGTTTTTGTTAGTGAAACTGTACGTGGAAGGAGAAAAGGTTAGATACGTATTCAGTGCCCAAAAACTGTTAGCTTAATTGATGTCTCACATAACAAAAGGTGACGAAAAATGTTTTTATTGGCCTATGCAATTGTTGTTATTTTACAACATGAACCAACATAAGGAAAACTACATTCCATTGATATCAGTGCCATGTTTGTGGTAGGCAGAGACATTGTCTCCATTTCGTCATTTCAGAAGATGGTGTGTTACTTTTTTTTACAAATAACTGATCATAAGGGGCTGCTGCATGTAAAAATTATATTCTATTGTACTGTTTAAAGAAAATTTTGCCCCTTCAGAAAGTGTGTATTTACTTAGTTGAGTCAATTATTTTGGAATGACGCTAACTTTTCACATACATAAAAAATTATTCTAGCTCTGTCCTGGCATATGATTGAGAACAGAAGACCTAGCTAATGCAGCTCCCGAAGCTTGCAGGCGATGATAGGGAAAGCAACATTGTGCAAGAAAGTACAAGACCTTTCATCTTTCTTAACTTACATGTAAGTTGGCATGACAGTGAACAAGTTATGTAAGCTGAATTTTGTGAGACTTGATAGGGCTATGCACATCTATGCCTATGGAAATCCAGCTAAAAGCTGCTTCCCCCACCATCACCTATGAGCTTCAGCAATTGTCACTAGATGGATTTACTCTTATTTTGCTGTGGTTCATTTGGCAGCACTAGTTTGTTAATGTATGTTTATTTATGGATGCCAAAACTTAGCATGATGCCAAAATTTTGAGTTCAATCTTCAATGAATTAAAAAAAAACATTTTAAATTGGAAAAATGTTCTTAAACCGTGTGACAAGGTCTCATTCTAACATTCAGCAATTATTTATTGTTACTTATCACTTTTTTGCAATAAAGTAACATATCATTGTTTGAAGTGATCAAAAGGGCTCTAAATGTGTTATGGCTGAAAATGTGAGCATTCTGAGGTTCATAATACCACACTGCAGAGCAGAGAATATTGTAAAGGTATTTTTATTTCAGTATAATGACAATAATTTTTTGCTTTAATCACTCAGTGTAAATATTACTGTGGAACGGAAATTATTTGTAGCTTTAGATATTTACTGCTACACTTGACCCTTGTTAAAATTGTAAATCAACACAACAGTGTTTGCATTGGCGTTACTGTTGAATAATGACTATTCTGCCCAGTAGTAATAAGCTTGATTACAACATTAAGTAGACTTATATTTACTACACCAGTAATCTGTCCACCTTTCCTAACTAAAAAGAAAAACAAAATTCTTACTATCCAATTTATATTCAATGTACTGTAGATATCATCTAGTATTCCCCCAAAAAATTTACAAATAGTCTCTTTTGAATGCAGGGTCCCCAGTGGCCAGATATTATGATGTTACCTGTAATTTAATGTGAGCTGCGATGACATCTCTTGTATGTGTATTAAACACTCGTATACAGACAGAAAAGTGACTCAAAAATATTTCAAAGTTGCTATTATTCATATGAGAATGATATTCAAACGAAAAGCATCAGCAGGTAGCTCCCTTTTCAGTGTATTGAATGTCTCCAAACGATTTCTGTGAACATCATTTGTGGGTCCATTTTTTCGTTATCATTGTCACTATAAGCTCTTCGATAAAAGACGCACAGTTTTCTGAAAATAATTTCACTTGGCACCATCTTGAAAGTCGTGTAAGTAGGGTTTCTAGCTTCAGTGACTGGAAAAGCTAACTTGCATGAAAGGATAATGGGGGGGGGGGGGGGGGTTATGAAAGAAATTAATGCCAATGGGAAGCCAGCTTAGACTGTCATCACCCCACCAGCACTCACATAAGTCAGCTGATGTATGGAATGACTCTATGTCCAAGTAGGTATGCCAACTTTTATAAAAGTTGCAAAAAATTAACAGGTTTTCTTACACAATGCTGCCTCCAACCCATCAACCATGAACTTCAGCAACTACTGCTAGGTAGATCTATTCTCACTCTGCTGTCTCATGGATCTTGAATAGTTTGTTTGTATGTGAATCTACATCTATACTATACAAATCAGGTCAGGTGCATGGCAGAGAGTATGTGCCATTGTACCAGTTATAAATGTTTTTACTGTTCCATTCATGTATGCACTGCAGGGAAGAATGATTGTTTAAATGACTATGTGTGCTATGATTAATGTAATCTTGTCCCTACAATTCCTATGGAAGTAATATTTGGTGGGTTTTCGTAAATTCTTAGCATCCTCATTTAAAGCTGGTTCTTGATACTTTGTAAGTAGGCTTTCTCAGGATAGTTTATATCCATCTTCAAGGGCACACCAGTTTCATTCTTTCAACATTTCTGTGACACTATTCCACAGATCAAACAAACCTATAATCCTGCATGCTGCCTTTATCTGCATACCTTCATTATCCTCTAGTAGTTCTATTTGGTAGGGGTTCCAAACACTTGTACAGTACTCTAGGATAGGTCACATGAGTGATTTGCAGGCAATCTATTTTCTAGACTAATTACATTTTCCTAGTATAGTACCAATAAACTTAAGTTACCAATAAACTTGTGTTACTCAAGAGTGAACCTATGTGATCGTTCCGTTTCATGTCCCTACAAAGTGTTACACCCAGGTATTTTTAAGAGTTTTCTGGATCCAACTGTGACTCGTTGTTACTGTAGTCACAGGATACTACGTTTCTTCTTTTTTGAAGTGCATTATTTTACATTTATGAACATTTAAAGGAAGTTGTAATTCTTTACACTACTTTGATATCTTATCAAGATCTGACTGAATATCTGTGAAGCTTCTTTCAGATTATACTTCACTGTAGATGAACTGCATCATGCACCAAATGTCTGAAATTATTATTAAAACTGTCCACAAGGTTAGCAATACACAACATGAGCAGAACTGCACCCAACACACTTCCTTTGGATACACCCAAGAAAAGAATATGTCTAAGAAAGGTCAATCTAGACACTTGGAAAACCAATACATATTACAGGAAATTACTATATCTGAGAACTGTTTTTTTTTAATGCACTTACATTCGCACTGTGCTTCAGCCCTCTCGACATCTAGCTGATGGTCTAGCTCGGCCAACATGCGCGGGATGAATTCTAGAAAGTTGGAAAAGACTGAGTATGGAAAAAATCTCTGTAGCACACACATACATACACATACACAATCACTTAAAGGGTGCAGCAGTCTGCGGTCCAAATACATATATAGCACACACAAAAACCGTTTAAGGACGCAGCATTCTGTGTAGAGTGCGGTCCAAAACAGATATTTTACAAACAAACACATAACACAGACATAGAATCTGTTAAAGGGCGCAGCAGTCTGTGGACTGTGGCCCTGAACAGATATTTTTAAACAAACACATAACACAAACAGAGAATCTGTTAAAGGGCGCAGAATTCTGTGTAGAGTGGGATCCAAAACAGACATAACATAGAGGCCTTGAATACAGTGACACTGAAGATATAAAATCCGTTAAAAGCATGCAGCAGTCTGTGTGCAGTGCGGTCCAAACAAAACAGGTCTAAGACACACACACAAAATCAATTAAAGGAAGCAGCATCTAATTATTGTGGCTCAAACTGGTATTTTAACACTGAAAAAGTACTTACCAGGTAATTGATCTTCATCTACTCGGCGACGTTTGCCGCTCCTTCTGCTGCCGCTGTTGGTGTTGCCTGTACGCTTCATTATGCGATCGAAAGTACAGCTATTGAACACTGAACCAAGTACAGAAGCAGACTGAGGGCGAGTTCGGTTGTGGTTTGGTTTATATAGGTTCTATGACATCGAATCGTGTCAGTAATGCAGTAGCCAATAGGAGTGTAGCATTGTAGGGGTGGGGGAGGGGGGTGCCATGTCATGAATGAATGATCACTGTGCTCCTAGTGGGGAAACCTCAGACCTCTCATTTGATCATTGAATATCCAAGGAGTACATTCAGTTGTGGAATATGATTAAAATTGGATTGGAATTATTCACTTAGGTAATTCATACGTTAGATGCATGATGTGGGTGCCACATTTTTCAGTTATAAATGGTTTGCATATTTAAAGAAGATGATCTATGGCTCCAGTACAGGCTAGAGGCTATGACGTCAGCATTCCTGCTCTCGTGGGCTATACACGCGGCGCATGTCCCGTTATAAACGTATGAGAGAGAAAGCATTGCAGCATTTCTCCTCTCAGCACCTGACTAGAGGGGTGACATGTGTTTAACATACTGTGAGCGACGATCATGGATTACATAATGGGATCGTGCTCTGTCTATGTCCTAGACCACATGGCGACCAAAATGTCTGCTGCCATCTTGGATAACAGTACTCATGTCATCAACTGATGTCACAGTAGCGACCTCTGGTGCCAGTACTGGGTATTAGGCCACATGGCAAATTCACTGTTTGCCACCATATTGGATAATGGTACTTGCGTCATCACCTGACTTCATGATCGCCATCTTTGGCGACAGCGACCTCTGGTAGTGAGGCTGTGGACTAAGTCAGTTGGAGTCCTGACTGCATGGTGAACACACTGTTGCCGCCATATTCGATTACATAACAGATGAGAGCACCCTCTGGTGGTGACGATGTGTACCAAGTCAGTTGGAGTCCGGACCTCGTGGCGAACACACCGGATGACCGTATTGCATGAAATTGTTTAAATAAAGACTTATGTCCAAGTCCTTTTCTCACGAATCCTTAGGAGGAGGTGGCGGTCGGTTGACTGAGGTTAGTGCAAGTGTCCTTTCTTTTTCGCCATTTTCTCAGCATAGTACAGATACTCGAACTGACCTTTGTTTACTGCCAAAATACAAACTTGGGGCCAGTTCATAGGAAGAAGTGGCGGTTGGGTGACTTAGGTTAGCCCAAGTGGCCTATCTTCCCGCCAAAATTCAAGCTTCCCGCCAAAAGCCACCATCTTAAATGACGTCATGGCAGCCATCTTGGATGACATTATGCGCTGTTGCCAAGTCTACATGTCGCCAACATGGATGACATCTTCGCCGCCAGCTTGGTTACATCTGGCAACAACGCAGAGTGCGCCAGAATGTAGGATGTTCCAATACTAATATATATATATATATATATGTGTAATAATCGAACAACTGACTTTTTGTTAAGCTCCAAATTTGCTGCAAAATAGATTTGTGTGACTTCAGTATTGGTATGTTGCATTGCATTTTTTTTACACTGTGGGGAAGACTGTTCATGGCACTAATTTAGTTACGACAAGAATTCATGCATTAATTCCAGTACTGCAAGTGGTAATTATCTCTTATTAGGTAAATTTCATGCCAATTCATGCTCTTTGTGTTAGTTGTTGGGCTGTAAAATGTTCAAATGGATGTGAAATCTTATGGGATTTAGCTGCTAAGGTCATCAGTCCCTAAGATTACACACTACTTAACCTGAATTATCCTAAGGACAAACACATACACCCATGCCCAAGAGAGGACCCGAACCTCCGCCAGGACCAGCTGCACAGTCCATGGCTGCAGCGCCCCAGACCACTCGTCTAATCCCGTGCGGCTGTTGGACTGCCTCCCAGCACAGTTTTCCCAACCAACAGACCTAACGCACCTTCACTACCTGGAACTTTGCAGCTCTGTGCTGGAGAGGAAGGCTCTCATGAAAGGGAATTCAAGGGTATATTGTCTACTTGTAAAAAAAATTCAGTTTGCAGGGGTTGGATACCTCTTGTTCATCATTGATTTTTGGGAAGTTTCAGAAATAATTACATCAATCGCTTTTTTTATTCTTAACGCACAAGGAGTACTGTCATGAAACTCCTTTGACAAGTGAAAATGAAATGAGCATACGGCATTGCTGGCCGGAAGGCCCCATCCGGGGAAGTTCAGGCACCGAGTTATGCCACATTGGATGACTCGCATGCCGGTGATGAGGATGAAACGATGATGAGAACAACACAACACCCAGTCCACGAGCGGAGAAAATCTCCAACCTGCCTAGGAATCGAACCCAGGCCCACAGCAAGGAGGTAAGCATGTTGCCATTCAGCTAAGCACGTGGACACCCATCACATGTAATGATGCTGTTAAAAATCGTTCAATCGCTAAACGTGTGCTGTCGACTGGAACCCACAGAACACCATCCACTCTGGCATGCAACCTCTTCTGATGGGCCGAGGGACTCGGTCAGGCAACATGCCAGGCTACCTTCCCCAAGCCTCCGCACTGGCTTACGGCACGGCCAGGCGGTAGCCAGTAAGCACTTCCTGACGCATTGGAAATACCCTATTCCCGGAGCACGGATACTCTTTGTCGTTGAACACGAACTGCTTCAGAGTTATTACATCTGGTGTTGGGGAATATTGTCATAGCCGGCCGTTGTGTCCGAGCGGTTCTAGGCGCTTCAGTCTGGAACCGCGCGACCGCTACGGTCGCAGGTTCGAATTCTGCCTCGGGCATGGATGTGTGTGATGTCCTTAGGTTAGTTAGGTTTAAGTAGTTCTAAGTTCTAGGGGACTGATGACCTCAGATGTTAAGTCCCATAGTCCTCAGAGCCATTTGAACCGTTTTTTTAAAAATAATATTTTTATAAACATAATTTGAAGATATCACAGGAACTGCACAAAGAGAGAGCGCTTTGCGGATGGCACAAGAACATTTAAACAATTTCACGTTTTCTTCCGAGGAATACCTCCACCGCCACACTTGAACACACACTTCTGAAACTGGTCCTGTGGCACATCGCGCGCTTTTGCAGGAAATACACTTGTCTTTGAGCACGAACTGCTTCAGGAGCTCCTAAATCCAGTTGAACATGGCTCTAAACACACTTTCAAAAAGATCACTGCACAGTAACTTGCATCAATTTTGCAATATGTAGCGCTACTGACTCAAAAAAAGGACTGCGGTATGCTTGTGAAACCTCTCAGTCTTCCTCCACTGCTCCAAAACATTTCCATGCATAACAAATGATGTAATGTATTTAACGCCTCAGTACATTTGCAAATGTTGCTTTAAACAATTTGCTTCAAATACACCCCCACAGAAACCAAAAACTGTCTTCCCAGGGGCATGTGGAACGGAAATACAAAAAATAAATAAATATCGTGTGACTAGGGCCTCCCGTCGGGTGACCGTTCGCCGGGTGCAAGTCTTTCGATTTGAAGACATTTCGGTTACTTGCCCGTCGATGGGGATGAAATGATGATGATTAGGGCAACAAAACACCCAGTCCCTGAGCGGAGAAAATCTCCGACGCAGTCGGGAATCGAACCCAGGCTCTTAGGATAGACATTCTGTCGCGCTGACCACTCAGCTACCGGGGGCGGACACGGAAATACATTATGGTAAAATACACTAAATAAAATGAGCACAAATACACCACGTCAAAACTTTCAAATATTGTTAAATATACTATCACAGAGGTTTGCTGCATGAGACACGGTAGTACCTGGGGACCTGCAAAGCGGCGGCACGTCCAACCATAACCACAGCTCGTCACAGAGTGTTGTGCAGACCGGAAGCCAGGTTTTTCCGGACCGGATCCACGAGTTCGTGAAAACTGCCAGACGAGCACCAACTTGTCATGCGAGCTCAGACCAGCATTCATCTGCAGGTGGGGTAGAACGTCGCACTGCCACTGGCTCCCTGGGTAAAATGGCAGGTGGAGGGGTCAGAGGTTATATAAACCCTGTTCATGGTGCAGTCGTGCGCACGCGCTACCGATTTATTTGGAAAAAAGAAGAAGCGATCAGCGACAACAGGCGGCAGTACCAATGCCAATGGCGGCAAACGCCCGAGGCTAAGGCAGTTACCAGGTAAGCGTATATTTAATTTCATAGCATGAGGTCGGATTTCGCAGTGTACATTTTCATAAAAAGTTTTGCAGTATCAAGTTATGATTTACGTGTTTTTTCTTTTTGTTTCGGTATACATCCATCAAATCGTGGAAGAGCTGAAGGTGGAGGTCGCACAGTGGCAGCAGTATCATCGTAAGTAGTACTGTATATATGTTTTTCATCGTTTACGTAATATGCTGTTGTTGCTGTAGATGATTTGGAGGATCAAAATCGATGAACGTTACTTCTTCTTTCATTTCAATAAGAATTTCGTATTGTTTGAGTGTATACATCCATAGTACTGTGTATGCGTATTTAAATTTCTTCATATATGTAAATGGTGTATATTCCTTGTTGCTGCAGATGATTCCTGGCACATGAAGAAGGGGATAGGGAAGGGTATGTGTTGGAGATATGCAGACCCATCGCAGAACTCGTGTGAGTGTATATTTCCTCTGGATTTTGTGTGTGTATGCTTTTTTTTTAATTATTATTAGATCATTATGTTGCAGGCGATATAGGGGAGATGAATCGATGGCCCTCCCCAGTTCAGGCCAGAGCGAAATGCCACAGTGGGTGGAAAAGATGAAGGAAGACCTTCATCGTCGTGAGGAGATGAGGGAGGCGACAAAGAACCCGGGCAAAATAGGTAATACATACTCACTCTGCTTGCGAATGATCGGTATTCTTTCTTTCCCTGGAGCAGCACCGACAGCAGGCGATGTCTAGATCATTGTACTTAATTTTTTTCATTATTCTGGAGGACGATTCCTACAATACACCGTGGCTCGGGTACCGGGGGTGGCGAAGACCATAACGTCTAAAAGAGGTCCTGTGTGTGGTGTGCTTCGCCCCCGTAGCGGCTTCCATGGCACAGCTCTGGCGTCCGTGGACTGGTCCCTCAGGCTAGTGGGTCACGACTGCAGCAAGTAGGGTGCTCGCAGTGGGCGATTCCGAAGCTTCTCCTCCTCCTCCACTGCTGTCACGTCCTCGCCTATCGCGTGACGTACGCCACATACCCCTCAACATATCACCGCAAGCAATTTCATCGACTAGTTGTAGTTATAGTATTAGTAATAGACAATGTCTCTGCCTACCACAAACATGGCACTGATATCAATGGAATGTAGTTTTCTTTATGTCGGTGCATGTTGTAAAATAACAAAAATTGCACATGCCAATAAAAATATTTTTCATCACCTTTTGTTAGGTGAGACATCAATTAATCTAACAGTTTTTTGGGCACTGACTACGTATCTAACCTTTTTTCCTTCCACATACAGTTTCACTAACAAAAACAGAAAATTAGCAATACATAATAAATGAAATGGTAACTCAATTCTTCAGTGTAAACAAAAGTTTAACTGAATCATGAACATCAAGACACTTCTTTATTACGAGGGTGAATCAAATGGAAAGCTTAAATATTTTAAAAAATATTATTTATTATGCAGAAGTAGTACAAGGCTTTATCACTTTTCAACATAATCTCCCTCAGGCTCAATGCAAGTCTTCCAGCGCTTACAAAGTGCATAAATTCCTTTAGAAAAAAAATTCTTTTGGTAGTCCACGCAACAACTCACCACGTGGCGTACCTCTTCATCAGAACGGAACTTCTTTCCCCCCATTGCGTCTCTGAGTGGTCCAAACATATGGAAATCACTTGGGGCAAGGTCTGGTGAGTATGGTGGATGAGGAAGACACTTAAAATAGAGGTCTGTTCTTCTTGCAACTGTTGTATGGGCAGAGCGAGGCCTTGAATTGTCATTTTGCAAAAGGACACCTGCTGACAGCAATCCATGTCGCTTTGATTTGATTGCAGGCCGTAGATGATTTTTTAGGAGATCTGTGTATGATGCACTGGTGAAGGTGCTCCCTTTAGGCATGTAATGCTCCAAAATGGCGCCTTTTGTGTCCCTAAAAAGAGTCAGCATAACCTTCCCTGCTGATCGTTCTGTTAGAAACGTCTTTGGTTTTGGTGATGAGGAATGGCGCCATTCCTTGCTCGCTCTCTTCGTTTCCGGCTGGTGGAAGTGAACCCATGTTTCGTTCCCAATAACAGTTCTTGCAAGGAAGCTATCATCTTCTCGTTCAAAGAGCCGAAGAAGTTCTTCACAAGCATCAACACGTCGTTCTCTCATTTCAGGAGTCAGCTGCAGTGGCACCAACCTTGTAGACACTTTGTGAAACTGGAGCATATCATGCACAATGTGGTGTGCTGACCCATGACTAATCTGGAAACATGCTGCAATGTCATTCAATGTCACTCAACGGTTTTCCTTCACTATGGCTTCAACTGCTGCAATGTTCTGTTGAGTCACAACTCGTTGTGCCTGACCTGGACGAGGAGCATCTTCCATTGAAGTCACACCATTTGCTAACTTCCTACTCCAATCGTAGACTTGCTGCTGTGACAAACATGCATCACCGTACTGAACCTTCATTCGTCGACGAATTTCAATAGGTTTCACACCTTCACTACACAAAAACCGAATAACAGAATGCTGTTATTCCCTGGTGCAAGTCGAAAGTGGAGCGGCCATCTTTCTACTGATAGTGCGACAGTATGTGTGCATCTGCACTATGCTGCCACCTACAGGCCATTATGCACACTGTTTGTAGCACTCTTACCAACTTAGAGAATAACGGTGCGAAATGCCGATTTGTTATTACAAATTTAAGGTTTTCATTTGACTCACCATCGTATATAAAAATTGAGTATCCATTGGCTAATATTTCTTCTCACTTCTCCTTCAAGTATCTACAATACGCTAGCTCTTTTCCTATGAAGTGCCTGTTGCACGTCTTAGTAAAGTGACCAACAGTAGTCTGCCGTTATATTGGTACACCAGAGATCCAAATATCGTCTTTCCATCACTTCGATGTCTTGGTGAAAGCACTCAGCTAGGTCTCCACTGATACCAGCCAGATTATCACTTAAACAATAATGTGACCGTTCGAAAAGTGGATCTTGATGCTCATCAAATACTCTGACTTCTTGAACTTTTTCAGCATTTTGGCAAAAATAAAATTACAGTATGGGTTCGGAATGAGATTTTCACTCTGCAGCGGAGTGTGCGCTGATATGAAACTTCCTGGCAGATTAAAACTGTGTGCCCGACCGAGACTCGAACTCAGATGGTAGAGCACTTGCCCGCGAAAGGCAAAGGTCCCGAGTTCGAGTCTTGGTCTGGTACACAGTTTTAATCTGCCAGGACGTTTCACAGTATGGGTTCTTAATGCTCCCTTAAACGATAGCCAAGTCTCCCTCTCACTGATAATCATTTTTGAGTCAAAGTTTCGAAAGGTACTTCTTGAGTTAATCTGATATAAATCTATGGAAATATCTGGGGCTTATAGTTGATAAAGACTTTCGACTTTCTAACAGCTGATTGTTCTTGTACGACTCGGACACATTAGCGACTTCTGTCACCAGATATCCCACCTTTCTCAATTTCATTGGTCACTGACCATACATTCAGTGGCCCATACTGTTTTGTCCAGAATGAATAGTATAAGCCCTGAATTTAAGAGAGAGTTCTTAGTGTAAACCTGCAGACAGTAACTCTAACTCGGTACAGCAATATGGAGATGGCCACTTGATCACTGAATGTAATTTGTATCTTTCTGATTCACACTACTGATTATGATGATGTTTGGATTAGGAAACTGATAATTTAAAAAGGCGCATTGTAAACTATGACATTTATTAACATACTCCAGAACGATTGGTGTTGGATTGGATTACAGAATTATGGAAAATTACTGCACATTATTGCCCTGTATGAATTCGTATCAGAGTGAAAACCGAAGGGAAGACTGATCATCGTGGGGCGGACTCTGTGCCGTAAGGAAAGGAATACTACATCTGAGTGAGATGTTGGCCATGTAAGCAGGAGGCATGCTCAGTTAAATGACTTATCGAAACTGTCAGAGAGCACTAATAATTTATTGGAAAATACTACAGTGCATATAAGATACAGTAGTGGAATGGCTAGTTAGAGAGCCGCTAATTAAAGCTTTGATAGACAGTTGCAGGATAGACCATTCCAGGACCTCACTTTTCTGAAAAGTAAACGGCTCTCTTATGCAAACTGAAACAATGCCTCAAAATTTGCTCATTATTTACAGAATCTCCGAGAGAAGTTGATGTACAGAGGAGGTTATTAATTACATCATGGCCTAAAATTCATTGCTAACCACGTTTACAGTCACATGTTTCTTACCATTTTGGCTTACAGACCGAAGCAATTTCGAACGGCAGTAACCTCTGTTGTCTTCCATCCTTCCATCAGCCATATGTTGGATGCGAGAAAGATATGATTTATGCACCGCCCAATATCTACCTGGTACTCTCTGAATCGTATTCACCCCCTATTGACTACCTCTATTATCTGAGTGTATTTTGCTTCAAAGGTATTCTTCATAATCTCTATTACACCCCTAACAGTACCTGACTGACCCTTATACAAGGTGGCGCACGGTAAGCCACCTGATTTGTTTCATGAATGACACATTTTTTGTTTTTTAAAGATATGTAATTTATTTACGTAGAAGTAAAAAATACAGCTTGAAAATACAACCTAATGAATCACATGGTCAATATGACTGCCGCTTTGGTTTACAACTTCTTCAAGTTGCACACGTGCATTTGTGACGACTCTCCGAGACAAATTTGCTGGACTGGTGTGGCATAACTCCACAATGATGGCCCTAAGTTGCACTGCATTTTAGGGTTTTCTGTGGTACACCTTCTATTGGAGAAACCCCAAAGGGAGAAGTCACATGGGTTAATGTCCAGGCTGTTGGGCGGCCACATTCTTCCTCCTGCATAACGTCCTGGAAATCTGTTTGACAATACCCTAAGACCAAGTTTTTCGTTTAGGAAATCAAGCACAGCGTTGGCAGTATGTAGGCATGCTCCATCCTGCATGAACTATTGTGTTTTTAATGGAAGACATGAAGCCATGAGTTGAGGAAAGAACTGGTTTCGGAGCATGTGTAAATAGTGGTCACCAGTTACTGTAGCATTGAAGAAGAACGGACTGATGATTCCATGGCTTGACATCGTGACCCACATGCACGCTTTCTCCTCGTGGGTGTCTTTCATGTGGATTACTGGAGGAGGTTCACGTGCCCAGAATCAAACGTTTTGTTAGTTCACAACATCGTTCACGTAAAAATAAGCTTCGTCAGAAAACTATGTGTTGTGTAGCACTGCCTCTTGGTCTTGCTCGATTGCCGATCTTCAGACTGCAGTCTCTGCTCCTTATCTCTCGCAGTAAGCTTATGCGCCTCAGTCATCTTGTATGGATACAAGCGAAGGCTGGATTGAATAATTCTTTGTACAGATAGGCGCGAAATTCCCAACTCGGCACTGGCTCCTCTTGTTGATTTGCTTGGACTATGAGTCAAAGCAACTCTAACTGTTTAAATGTTTTGCGGCGAACGCACGGTACGTACATGAGGCCGCTGACACTCGAAAACAGATCCAGTACATTCAAATTTTTGACTTAATCTGCGTATTGTCTGTGAGCTGGGAGCCTGCCGTGTGCCGAAATGAGTACGAAACCTTCTCTGTGTCAATGAAACGCTGTTCGTCGCCGAGAACAGTAACAGAATCTTCGTCTTTTGTGCGACAGTCAACCGTCCTTTATCCGCCATCGCGGCAAACTGAAATGCGGACTCACAACGGAAGCGATGTACTCTCAACGACATCTGGCGTAAGTTCCATCAACTGCACGAAGTTGAGCGCACAATTTGAAAGCTATTGCCCCAATAGTATACTTGTAGAATCAAAATACAATCGAGTGACTTATCGTGTGCCACCATATACAATAACACAGCTATCTGACTGCACACAAAACCCCATGGCTACCTGAACTGACCCCAAAGCCGTCTGTCTTCTCGGCAACGGAAAAGAAGGCTCCATGCCTGCGTTTTTGGCAATATTAATTGACCAATTCCCTATTACGTTTTACGATGTGATGGTGTAGTCTAATTAGATCTTGAGCAGAGTGGATAGGAATAACCATTTTGGGGCCCTTGTGCAGAAAGAAAGCTATCAGATGCTGGTAGGATCTTCTCCTGCGAAATCTGAAGAACCGATGAAACGTCTCACCTAAAAATAACGTTACCTGTACATCTTAACTTTCCAAGGCAAAATTTAACTAGCAAACATTCGTGAGGATGTTAAGTTAAGGATTCCAACTAAAGAATGAATGTCAATGGTGTGAATAAGAACTACTACAACAACCAAAATTTTGCTTAACTGAACGTTAACATTTACAGTGTGGGTTAACTACGAACAGATTGCTGGAGTACATCAGATACAACATATTCTGTGACACGGGAAAGATCTTGATGCTGTCAACAAGTTGGTAACCGCTCGTCTCTCGCTTCAGTCCCTTACCTCATTCTTGGAATTTTTTAAAATTATTAACATGTTGTATACCTTTAGAGTGGTTGGTTCTCACGGGCTCAACCTAGACAGTTCTTTCATGTAAGTTTTTCCATAAACACTAAAAAATTGTACTAATAGTAAACTGATGTTTCCTTGACAAATAACGCGTTTTAACTAGGATGTTTTGTCCATTAGCTAATTTGAGCTTCCTGATCCTTTCTTTTCTTTGCTTGAGTCCTTATCCTATCAATTGCCAGTCTTAAGATATAGTGGTGTCTTTCCTTCCGAGCATCAGGTTATGCCACTTCGCTCCCTCGCTGCATACGAAACCTACGTACCCGATTTCTGCTGCTTCCGCTGTTTCAGAATAGTCATGAAGCTTAATTTTACAGCAGTGCCATTGTACCAACAGCGACAAGTTTTCGAAAGATTCTCAGTGTGCCTAACTGATACACAAGAAATGACGTTCAGTAACGAGTACTTTGTAATTGGTAAAATTTCTCGACTATGCCCAAAACACACAGTACACAATTAACTCGTCGCTTTTACAGGACTACTGAAGAAAGGACATACCTCAAATCTCTCATATAGCTTGCTTTGTTATACTTGACAATGCTCCATATGACGCTACTCAAGAAAATAAAACTTGAGACTTTCTTTCGAAAAAGAAAATACTGTACATTATCATTGCTGAGAAAAACAGTTATGTTAGTCAGCAGAGGACATGAAGAGGCGAATACTGTCTTAAATTGTCAAGGAAAATAAACCTAATCTTGTTTAAAATGTGGACAGATTTTATAATAAAACAGGCTTCATATTCTTAATGACCTCCTGTCACAGCAGCCTGAATCTATTCGAACTGATTTGGAAGAATTCTTCAAACCATTCATTGTAAACTGGAAGCGTTTGATATCGAGCTGTATAGAAGAAGTAACTAAAGAAGACTGGGTGAAGGCATGTGCACATTTGAAACAATTGTAATGTATAGTTTATTCTCAGCTCCAGTTGCATATTTTTTTTATACGGTATGACCATAGTCTGTTTCTCGTAAGAACAAATCGAACGTAAATATTACGCTGCATATTCTTCAGCGTTTGCTATTACCTTACTGGATTTTATTTCTCATGGAGCTTCAGCCGTGAATAGTCGGGTGCAATAATGGTTTTATGTGACAGCGTGAACTCACCCGCACTGCTCAATGAAGATAACCGAACGCTTTGCTGTTACATTTAAACAGGGAAGCTGGTCCATTAAGCCCTCAGTGATGTCAACGACTGCAGATAATCATATGGAAGTTTATTTGTTTCTGAACGATGTTTCACAGCTGTATGCTAATAATGTTTCATTTAATCTGCTTTCAATTGCTTTAACACTTCTCAGAGATAGACATTTGAAAATGCTGGAACACTGAAATCATTTTCGTCAAAATTATTCAAAATGTGTGTTCAAATGTGTGTGAAATCTTATGGACTTCACTGCTAAGGTCATCAGTCTCGAAGCTTACACACTACTTAACCTAAATTATCCTAAGGACAAACACACACAGACATGCCCGAGGGAGATCTCGAACCTCCGCCGGGACCAGCCGCACAGTCCATGACGGCAGCGCCTTAAACCGCGAAGCTAATCCCTTGCGGCGTCAAAATGATTGAAATAATAATTCGGAACCAGATTAGACTAAACATTACACCTGCAGATAATTAACAAAATAAACAAGCAGTAGCCAAATAATAAAACTTGATATGCCATTTAAATTTTAAGAAGGATAAACTAATATGCCAGTTATACTCAGTTAATTTCATCAGTGAAACTGCCATCTTTAATATTGACGAGTAGCCGATCAACAACACAATCTACGAAACCATCAAAGTGTCATAGTTTGTCTTCTACTTTTGCTATATGTTGTTCTACATCTCACCTGCATTCGGCAGTGTCGTATGACTGAACTTCGTGCATTAATTTTTAGCACGTCCGGTAGTTTAAACGTCGTATTATTTCTTGCGATGTATCCGTTAACCTGGCTTCCAATAAGTTCTATGGGGTTCAAATTGCAGTGGTACGGCGGTAACCTAACGACACTGTGACCCGCAGACTGCCCCGTTTCATCAAATGTACTAATCTGCAGCGTCGAGGTTTAGCCTGTCTCAGTAATTGAAGCTTAACTGCAGCAGGACCGACATGTGCTCCCTTTTCCGTTAGCGTATTTACAATGTCTTCTTCCTCTAAGATTATTGTCACTTACGTTCAACCTCAACACTCCGATGTGAAGCATTGTCTATAATTTTAGCACTGTTGAGTTCTAATTTGGATGAATATCTTCGAAGCATTAGGATCACTCCATCAATCATATCTTCATGATAATCACCAGTCTTTTTTTACTCGAAAATCAATTCAGCACCTCCCACAAAACCACATTTTCTTCATATAAGCGCTATATTTAGCGTCTTTTCTATTCCCTTCTGATTTTGTAAACCCCGGGGTAGAACTGCACGAAATGCTTGTCTCTTATCAGTCACTGTTGTGTCAGTCCACATTTTTTGTGTGACATGTCCAGCTACGTCAAGCTAATGAATCGCCCGTTTCTTGCATCTGAACAATTAAATCTGCCGGAGGCAAGGCCTCCTCTACAAAGCAGTATCCTCCCTATCTGTAATAACGCTATTTCGTTTCCTACTTTCGAATTCAAAACCAATATCCTTCATCATTTTATAAAATGTTGTTCATTTAAAAGTAGGGAAGTCACTGTCATTATTTACCACTTGAGGTACCTTCTTTACTGCAAGCGCTTCGCTCCTGAAGAAAAATGCGTGCACTTTTGAGCGCAGAGCATTTTTAACAAAATCGTAAAATTTTCTTAAAACACATTAAAGTTTTCTTATCTTTCATGGAAGTGACAGCTTACCAGTAGTGTGTCTTTCTTCACACGCACGCAGTACACTTGTCACAGAAACATCGTTAACTCGGATGTCATTGCTGGAAGTTCTTTTAACGGTAGCGATGGACTTCTCAAAAACATTGATAACCATCAGTTTTTCAGCGGTTTTTAACGGTGAACACAATGCAGTTTCAGCCATTTTCACCGTACACATGGGAACCACGAACGAGTGAAAAGCACCATAACGACTGCCCACGTGGTTGTTTCTTGAGTATTCAGAATGGGAGAGGATCTTTGCACGCTCCTACCCTCCGGGGGTTTCTTCAGAATGACATATATACCACTTACAAACTGACTAATGGTGACACACACTCCATTTAATCTCAAGTGTACAACACACCATGTCATTTCGATGAACATTTAAACAATTAACAAATTGGTTCAAATGGCTCAGAGCACTATGGGACTTAACATCTGTGGTCATCAGTCCCCTAGAACTTAGAACTACTTAAACCTAACTAATCTAAGGACAGCACACACATCCATTCCCGAGGCAGGATTCGAACCTGCGTCCGTAGCAGTCGCGCGGCTCCGGACTGAGCGCCTAGAACCGCTAGACCACCGCGGCCGGCAAACAATTAACATGAATTGCAATCTAACCCACAACCTTTCGTATACTTGCATCTGTTACTATATCCACTACGCTACCACAACTATATGCTTCTAATTATATTTTTCTAACATAACTGTACCGTATTTCTCAAATGTATTAAAAAGAAGGTGAAAACTTCAGCGTTTCGGCATTTCATGTTGCAAGAAGGAATTGAGAGAGTATTTACAAACCAAGCCGGCATGTACCGGTCGTAACTAACCACATTGTCGTGCACAAAATAGTCTAAGGAAAGTGTTTGTACATTGTGATTTGAAATAAGAAATACATGGCGTAAGCATTTAGCTTATTGACCAGTAAAACCATTGCTGTCTCTTAATGATTTAGAACGTCTTAAAGGTTCAGTAGTGGTAGTATAACACGAAATATGGGTCTATTTCCAATGGTGTAACAACACCCGTGAACGTATGCTAGACCGCTGACGAAATGCCGCGCATGTATTTGTTTACATCAAGAATCACTCTTATAATTAACAGAGTACATTTTTTATCTTCGTGGATCATCTTCAAATCTCTGTAGTTGTATGAGCAGCCTGTCATGTTTGCATCGGAACTACGCATCAGAATAGAAACATGACGAGCTGCTCACGCAATTGCATAGACCTGAAGATGATCGAGGGAGACAGAAACTTGCCATACTGCATAAAAAAAAAAAAACGTGTAACCGGGACTGAAGAAAAGGGTGTATTAAAACTGTTGTAAACATCATTACAGTTTCTGATTTTCTCGTGACGAATATGTGAGACGTAGTAAGTGCACGTTAAAAATTTGTAAAAGTAACAAAGGCGTTGCGAGGCTTTAATGTAGTAGGTACTTGGAAAGGTTGTAATACAGTTTGGACTTAGAAGTACTAATGAATTAAGTGACCGTGATGCTGACTGTCCATTCAGATGATCGGAAGGTAGTTCTTCCGACACGGCAACAGAATCTACTCGCACTACAGATGAAATCATAATTCAAAGACTAAAGATTTAAACAGAGTACAGTTCGGTCTACGACACTCAAAAAATCATATTTGCTAAGTGATATGTATAGGACTACCAAGCATAAGACATTTCTTCAGTCCCAAAAAAAATTTTTTTTGTTGAAATGAATGTACCTTTCTCGGTGGTGGCGTTATTACGTTGTCGATGGACACTAGCGGCCTCGCTGCACAGTAAATAATGATAGTTTCTTTCCTGTGTTGTGTGAGTCTTACCATTCCCAAGTGTCACATTCGTAACTAGAGACTGTCAGTTCGTAGGATCGAGGTGGCGTGAGCCAAACGAGTGAACAAACATTTGTGGCACCAAAATGCTTAATCTGTACTGCTACAAGAACGTAAGCATCAATATGCTCACTGGCGCGAGAAGCTATCAATCACGATCGTGACGTCGGCTAATGTTTCAGCTAATGGTATGATCGGTGAGCTTGGTATGAACAGTAGCAGTAAAGGCAACACAACATGGAACAACGCTAACATAACGCAGAACGCCAACTGTGTAATTAAACCGAGGGCAGACTTACGAAATGATTGACAATAGCGCATAGTCGAGCATGGAATGGGGAAACGTTGTCGATTCGTCGTTACCCGCACACGTAGCGTGACTGTGATAGTAACAGTTATGTGTTTACTCACTGAATACATTCACACGCTCCTCTGTTATGTCATAGAAGTAAAGCTGCTGAATTATGCATCAGAAATTCGATTAAAAAGCTATATAAAATGGGTGCATTTGGGATTACACTCGCTATGAAGTCTTGTGATGATTTCATACATGTTCGGCTAATTTTCATATTTACAAGTTGGGGTCCACTTTGAACGTTCTTGAAATGATAAATACTTATGCTTTTTGCTGCGTCGTGGCCAAATAGCAGAGATGGTTAAGTGGCAGTCTATTACTTCAACACCTTGCTTTCAGCTGCAGACATTGTATACACGAACAATACTGCATTGAAAGGTGCTTTGTGTACCACCTCAAGCTATACACTTCCACTTTCACCCCACTTTTCTCTCCGCTTTAATACTGCCTGGATTGAGCTAGTTCTCAAATCAGAAGGCAGCAAAGACTTACCACGCCTGCAGGATGATTAGCTGTAATGAGTTTCGGGGCTAGAGACGACTACTTTGCTGCAAGTTGTCAGAAGAAAATAGTATCGCATTGTGCATATACGTAAAGTGAATAAGAATAGCGACTTATGATTCACGTTCACGGCAACATCAATGTAACCAGACAAATAATTCTGACTCAGTGAAAAGCCAAACGCAAGCAATTTTCCAAAATATACAAGCACGTACGTCTTGGAATAGAGCACAAATGTAGGCACAGATGCATCGAGCAACTAATCTGATTAATAATATGTCGGCGCAGTTGAGAACATGATGTATCAACTTTCCGCACATTCTTTTAGAAGATGCCAGCCAATTACCATCTGTTGTAGTCTTAGAGTAACAAAAGAGAAGGCATAAAGCCGATTTAAGGGATGGTGTTAACGGATATGTACTTTGGGGGCCGAGAGATTGGCTATTTTAGATGCTATCAAACGAGTTATAGTGAGCTTTACTAAAAATTGTTATCAAAACATCCAGACCACGTACATCCAACGGTGCCAGAGTATACTTCATAACGAGACAAAAAGCAACGGATGTCATTTCGGAAGCCGTTATGGAGTTCAGCCAATAAAATCACAAAGGGTTTGTCCATTAGGACGAAGTTGACAGTTTCTGTTCGCATAAAATGATCTTTGGTTGTCAAGTACGTTAGTTGAGAGTAGATGACTGGTGAATGCGTGTTTGTCTTTGTGGTATAGAAGGTGGGAAGGGATAGGGTGAAATCCTGAACTAGAATGTATCCTGATGTTGTCGAACAAAACGAGGGATATCGCCAAGTTTAAGTTCCTCGTTTGAGCTACGGTCATCACGATCAACCTGTCGCAAGATCTCATTCCACAAGTAACAGCAGAGAGATTTGCAATTTAAACTAGCGTGTCATTGTCCAGTCTGAAGTCCAGGAACAGTGTGCCAGCTCTTATCCTCTACTCGTCATCACAATTCTGGCGCTGAAAATTTCAGCCATCACCAGAAGTGAAACTAATTTCCAGAGAACCGAGAACTGCCATTTTAGTTTGCGTTTAAGACCTCGGCTACAAAGTTAGGTAGCGTTGCCAAGTAAAATCGAGTAGTTAACATGCGAGTGTCGAGCCCTGTCACCTTTCTCGTGTGGATATGCTCCCAAACTACTGGGACGCCACATCCGGCACGGAAGAGAACTCTGGATGTACCTGATGAAGCGTTAGGTGTGGTGAAAGACGTCGAACTCATACTGGAGAAAGCAGTCAGAGAAGGCGATCGTGTACTCGTGTTGACAGCAAATGAGACTACAGGAGCTCTGAAGTCCATATGCCTGAAATCACTGTCGCTTCTGCCAGTGACTGTGATGTTGGCAAGTGATTTAAAAAATTCCTTCGAAGTATCGGACGATTTCAACGTAGTGAGAAGGTACAAAAGAGTGTGCGAAAGAGTTAGCATTAATTATCTTGTGTTCTTCATAGATATTGTGACAGAGTCGTCTTTGCGTGGAAGCTTGCAAAGACTAATTGGCCACTATTGCTGGAATAATAGAGGACGGCTAGTTCTGTTACGCACAGACAGATCGACCAACTTCGGAGCTGCAAGGAGAGATCTACGTTTGCTCTGGAGCAACTACATTCTAAATGCTGCGTCAGTTATACTGTCTGACAGGTACAGCCCTAGGGTCCTGACATATAACGGATTCTTGGAGGAGCAAACTGGCACGGGGTGGCTCGAAGGAGGTGAACTGTTTCCGGAGAAACTGCAGGACCTGCACGGGCACGGGGTCAGAACGAGCATCTTTCCACTCCACGACAAGGTTGTTAGGAGTGGTGCGGATACGTTCGCGGGGCCGGACGCCTGGGAAGTAGAGACGGTGGTGAGCGCTATGGGGGGCAGGACCGTGTTCCTACTGCCGAGGAGGTGGGAGGAGGAATTCGTGGGGATGTCGGAGGAGCTGACCACAGGGCGAGCGGACGTGGGCGCCAACGGGGCGCAGCTGGGGACGGCGCCGTCCACGGACGTCGAGGTGGAGGCGGGCGCGCCGCGGCGCTTCAGCTCGGTGTGCGCCGCCGTGCCGGCTGCCGGTGACGCCGCCGCCGCCCTCCACCTGCTGCGGCCCTTCTCGCCGCCAGTGTGGGCCGCCGTCGCCGCCGCCGCTGCCGCCGCCACCGCCTGCAGGTTCCTCGTGCTCGCCACCGCCTCTCCACCGCCAGACGTGCAGGTGCGCTTTGTCGTGTTCAACATGTGTTATCATTCTTCACTCTTTTCGTAAATCAAAGATCGATTGCGAGTACTACGTCTCGCCGGTCGGTGTGACCGAGCGGTTCTAGGCGCTTCAGTCTGGAACCGCGCGACTGCTACGGTCACTGGTTCGAATCCTGCCTCGGGCATGGATGTGTGTGTTGTCCTTAGGTTAGTTAGGTTTAAGTAGTTCTAAGTTCTAGGGGACTGATGACCTCACAAGGGAACCTTCCCATCGCACCCCTCTCAGATTTAGTTATAAAATGGCACAGTGAATAGGCCTTGAAAAACTGAACACAGATCAATCGAGAAAACAGGAAGAAGTTGTGTGCAACTATGAAAAAATAAGCAAAATATACAAACTGAGTAGTCCATGTGCAAGATAGGCAACATCAAGGAAAGTGTGAGCTTAGTAGTGCCGTGGTCCCGTGGTTAGCGTGAGCACCTGTCGAACGAGAGGTCTTTGATTCAAGTTTTCCCTCGAGTGAAAAGTTAAATTTTTTTATTTTCAGTTTATGTGACAAAATCTTATGTTTTCATCACTTTTTTGGGAGTGATTATCGCATCCACAAGAAAACCTAAATCGGGCAAGGTAGAAGAATCTTTTTACCCATTCGCCAAGTGTACAAGTTAGGTGGGTCGACAACATATTCCTGTCATGTGAAGCACATGCGGTCACCAGTGTCGTATAGAATATATCAGACGTGATTTCCTGTGGAGGAATAGGTGACCTATGACCTAGCGATCAAATGTTTTCGGTTCCCATTGGAGAGGCACGTCCTTTCGTCTACTAATCACACGGTTTTGCGGTGCTGTCGCAAAACACAGACACTAAACTTATTACAGTGATCAGAGACGTCAATGAACGAACGGACAGATCATAACTTTGCGAAAATAAACTTTTCACTCGAGGGAAGACTTGAACGAAGGACGTCTCGTTCGGTAGCTGCTCACGCTAACCACGGGACCATGGTACTACTGAGCTCACAGTCTCCTTGATGTTGCCTATGTTGCGCATGGACTACCCAGTTACTATATTTTGCTTATTTTTTCATAGCTCCACATAACTTCTTCCTGTTTTCTAGATTGATCTGTGTTCAGTTTTTCAAGGCCTATCCACTGTGCCAACTCACAAGTAAATCTGGGGAGGTTCCCTTGTCAGATGTTAAGCCCCATTGTGCTCAGAGCCATTTGAGTACTACGTCTATTCCTTTGTTCGTCAGCCGAGTGGCTAAAACTAGGAAGTGCCACAGCGTGCGGCTGGTGTTCGGCTGAAATCTGAAATCGGCGGCTGGCGTTCGCCCGAAAATGGAAATCGGTCATGTGATGTTCCTCTATCGCTGCTCTTGAAACGCCAAATTGATTGATGGTATTTAGAATGTTCCTATATTATACGAGGGTGGTCTGAAAAGTTCTCGGAACGGAATATAGAAAAAGTACTTACATTACTGAAACTTTTTTTATTTTTCAATGTAGTCTCCTTATAGATTAATGCACTTGGTCTAACGATATTCCAGTGCCTTGAAACCATCTCGAAAATGAGTTTCCTTCAAGCCCGCAAAATAGTTGTCAACTCCGGCTATCAATTCTTCGTTTGAAGCGAATCTTCGTCCACCAAGAAAAATTTTGAGTTTCGGGACGAGATGAAAGCCTGGCGGAGCCATGTCAGGTGAATAAGGTGGATGTGGCAACAATTCATAATTTTGCCATGGTGAAGGCACATTTTTTGATCCAACGTCAAGAGTCGCGGCGCCCATCTTGCCGATAATTTTTCAATTCTGATTCTTCAGTTAACATGTGATACACCCTTTCTGATGACATCTGGCAAGCGTGAGCAGCTTCACGCACTTTCAATCGGCGACCCTCCATGACCATTTTGTGCACTTTTGCAATGATTTCTGGAGTAGTGACACATCTTGGCCGACCACTGCGCGGATCATCATCTAAGCTCTCCCAAAAAACTACAACTCCTCCAGAACAGGCCATGAAGGCCCAACGGACCGACCGGCCGCCGTGTCGTCCTCAGCCCACAGGCGTCACTGGATGAGGATATGGAGGGGCATGTGGTCAGCACACCGCTCTCCCGGCCGTATATCATCAGTTTCCGAGACCGGGTCTAAGATCTCCCAACCAAATTTAAATTCATTTGTCCACTTGACAACAGTTGAATATGAAGGAGCAGAGCCCCCCAGTGTGTTCTGGAAATCGGCATTAATGTCTTTACGAAGTATTTAATCGCTGCTCGAATCTCGATTTTTTCCGTCTTCGCAAATCACTACGCGGGAACAACAACAAAGCCACGTCACCTCCACAGCTCTCTTCCAACAGCACTGACGTGGCACCAGTTTACAGGCAACAGTCCAATGAATATCAAGTGAACAACTCGTTGTGCTAGCGCTGGTCTCTCGCCGTGATTCCGAGAAATTTTCAAGCCATCCTCGTAACTTGTGTGGTATGACAGTATTCCGTTTCAGAGCAACGCCGCAACGAAGATTTTTCAAAATCACATCACTCTACATACAGTCTGTTATAATTAAATGACAGTTAATGGCACATCGACTGCAGAAGTCCTAAGAAGATTTTAAGATGGGCGGTAATAATGCACAAAATTGTATAAGATGTTTATGGTCAGAGACGTGCAGTTAACAGGTTAGATGGACGGCAGGTTCGCGTCCTGGTATACGCTAATTGTTACAGTGAGGAAGCGCTGTAACAAATGTGTCTGAAAAGGCCACACGCAGATTCGCGGTTTGGGGGGGAGATCTTGATGCTCAGTTCCTATTTGACCTAGGTATATGGGGTAAAATGTTTTTCTTTTAGCCAGTACCAGTGGGCACTTGTATAGAAATTAGAAAATCTGTCTGACTGTAGCTATGTTTCAGTGGATTAGGCAATGTTTTAAAGACAAACCAGAGCTGGTGCCGGACTGTGCAGATCAATTAATTCCTTTTGCGTACAACTTTTATTGGGCTTAAATTAATGCTGAGCTAATGGTACCATTTGAATGTGTACCATTCCCATTTTAAGTGCAAAAATAGTCGCCCTTGCTCGGATTTTGTGTGCAAAAACACTCTTAAATATCTCCGAACTGGTGCGAGATTTATGGTCCAAACTTGGTTCACTAGTGTATCAGACCATGAGCAAAGACAAATTTTAACCATTTGGAAAAAAATACGTTTTTCTGGGAGTTTTTTTGAAGTGTGTCACTTCTATACCTTAAACTCACACGAATTAGTTCAAACTTTGCAAGAAGGTAGACAAATGCATAAAGTAGAAACGAAATTTTTTATCCACTAATCTTTATCCGTTGTCGAGATACTATGGTTTAAAGTCAAGTTAAATATAGCACGTAAAATTCGTTCTTACGTGAATAGAACGCACGGAAAAGGATTAAAGTGAATCAAATATATAAAAAATGTTTTCTTGCGATAAAATTAAATATTCGCTTTCAAAACGTACTTTCATTCGGATTTTACGCACAAAAAACGCGTTTTTTGAGAAGTTTTTTCTAACGCATGCCACTTCTTTGTTTCAGATTTGTGCGAATCACTTCAAATTTTTGTAAAAAGATAACCAAATACATATCATTAGTAATCGTCCTGTTGTTTTTTGAGAACTTTATCCGTTGCCACGATATAAGCAAAATACAATAAAAGAAGCCCAGGCTGTATCAGACGTTGCCCAAGTCAACAAAATTAACTTAATTAGTGTCTATGGTGGCACTAGCTTATCTCAACCAGAGTTGTACTTTACTAGCAGTGAATATTGTACTTTACATCAGTCTGTAAGAGGGTTATTACTGATGAGATTTTACCGCAACACATGTACTCTACCCAAAATAAGTGAAGTTTCCAGTTTATGCAAGTAAAGAACCGTATTAATCCACTTGTGCATTTGTGTTCCAGAAAGAGGATACTGGACACTCGTAACAACACTCTCTCCCTTGCTTCCTTGTAGTAGAAGACTGTACACACGTGTGTCCTTATTTGTATATATTGTACGAGTGACTGCTCCTTTGAAAGTTTAACTCTGCCTTTCTCGAAGACTCGGACAGATATCTCTGTTTTCATGGTAGCTTGATCATATACTTACTGAAAATTGTGATCCAAAAGTGTGGTAGCCATTCTGGCAGACGAGTTACGGAATAGCCAAGATAAAAAAAGACCCATGTTATATGAACGTGGTATTTGAAGTTATCCGAGTGTTGTTATTTCTTAATGCTAGGACGGCGCTCGAGCTGTGTCACGTGATGTCAAGCGGAGATTTAGTGATTAATGATGTGTTGTCAGTAGTCATTTTGAAGCTTGTTGTAATTACGCTCTTCAGAATGTCGGTTTCATTCGAACACAAAGAGTGTTTGCTTCTGAAACTCTAAGGAGTTTAAATTGTTTAAAACGTTAAGTGAAAGGGACACGATAAAATATCCAGAGACAGTTGCTTCTGCAAAAAGTGTTGCACAAAAATTGATCATTAAATCTAGAGCAACGGTTTCAGTCGCTAAAGCCAAACGTGACCATGTAAAGAAAGTTTATTCACCGAAAATATTCAACGTGTTCACGGACTATGGTAAGAAGCCCACCGAAATGAACTAGACATCTATCCTCTCAACCAAACATCAAACGAATGTCATGCCAGGACATGCTAAAGCTGTTACATAATCGAGAATACAAAGAGTGACGCAAGCATTAAAACTTAAGGATTACGCACAATGACAACACTACTTCGAATGGTTACTCACACATGTCGCTGGTGGTTATCTGTACCCAAATCTTTACTTCAGCTCAGACGAAGCATGGTTTCACCTTAGCCCATGCCTGAACTCTCAAAACACACGCTATAAATCAGGAAACAATCCCAGAGAACGCTTTGGGGTGCCTCTGCATGATTTGAAAGTACGCTTTTGGTGTGCAGTGTCCAGGCCAATGAATTGCAGGCACCATTTTCCTTAACAACACTGTGAATTCTCAACTGTATGTAACGGAACTGTTGAAACCATTCACAGCGCAGCTAATGGAGAAATAACGAGAGTATGCGTTTTCCAGAAAGATGGTGCTACGGCGCATAATTCACGTTTTCAATGTCATACGTCCATGACGCCTTCAGAGAGGAACGTACAGTGTCCACAGGTTTATGGCCTACCAGATCCCTCGACCTGTCTACCTGTTGTTTTTATTTGTGGGGTAGTTTAAAGCGTAAAATCTACAGTAACGACTAGTAGTAGTAGTAGTAGTAGTAGTTTTATTCATCCGTAGATCTCTTTTTACAAGGATATAGGACATGTCAAAGTATTTACAAGCTTAGATCAATTTACAATAAGCTAATTCGTATACACATATATTTACAGACTTCTAGTTAGAGACAATCATTAGATTTTACTCCTGGTATACAATAATTTATTTACAAATAACTCATTAAATAATGTAATGCCACACTATTCACTCATATTTCACTATCAGTCACTGCACACACTATACACACATTCCAGAATGAGATTTTCACTCTGCAGCGGAGTGTGCGCTGATATGAAAATCTCATTCTGGAAACATCCCCCAGGCTGTGGCTAAGCCATGTCTCCGCAATATCCTTTCTTTCAGGAGTGCTAGTTCTGCAAGTTTCGCAGCAGAGCTTCTGTAAAGTTTGGAAGGTAGGAGACGGATACTGGCAGAAGTAAAGCTGTGAGTACCGGGCGTGAGTCGTGCTTCGGTAGCTCAGTTGGTAGAGCACTTGCCCGCAAAAGGCAAAGGTCCCGAGTTCGAGTCTCGGTCGGGCACACAGTTTTAATCTGCCAGGAAGTTTTATACACACATTGTTTCATAACACTTCACTCACTACATACACACACACACACACAAACACACACACACACACACACAGGTGATCCTTGGGCCATTTTCTGTACTGCAAGTTCCCATTTGCTATCCTGAAAAACTGAGTCAGCATCCCTTCATAATGAGTGAGATGTTGAGCTCAGAAAGAGGAAGAGGTGTTAGTATTGTGCTATGCATAGCTTGAGGGGAGAGTGTCTCTAGAAAGGAAAAAAGAAGAAAAATAATAAAGTGAAGGTGTTATGTGGAATATTGGATGTTTTATAATCATCATTATTATTATTATTTGTTTGTATAACATTTTTTTATCAAACCCCTACTCTGCTTTATGTAAGTAATCCTTCAATGTATAAAATGTATTGCATAACAGGTACTTTTTAGCTGCCTTCTTAAATAAGTGTATTTTTGAAATTTCTTTAATTTCTTTTGGTAATTTATTGTACAGTTTTATTCCTTGGTAGAAAATGCTGTTTTGAGTTTTATGTTTATTTTTTCTTGGTTAATGTAAGTTGAGTCTATCTCTTGTTGCATGGTCATGGACAGAGCTGTTTTTGCAGTAATTGCCAATGTTACTTTTGATGTGTACAACTGACTGGTAAATGTGTTCACATGGAGCAGTTAAAATTCCCAGTGTTTTGAACAGATCTTTACAATGAGCTCGACTACTATTTCTGGTTATTATTCTTATGGCTCTTTTCTGGAGTTTGAAAATTGTGTTCATATTTTGTGGATTTGTTCCCCAAAATAGAATGCCATAGCTAAGAATTGAGTGTACATATGAATAATATGTAACTAAAAGACACAGCATGCTACACACAGATGATAGAATTCTAAGGGCATAACATGCTGATGACATTCTGTTTGCAAGTACCTTTGTGTGTTCGCACCACTTCAGCTGAGAGTCAATATTCATTCCTAGAAATTTTGCATTTGTTACACAGTCTATAGAGGTGCCATCTACATTTAATTTAACATTGTCATTTTTCCTCTTCAAACTGAAGTTCATGGCATTAGTTTTCTTTATGTTTAATGTCAATTTGTTGCTTATTGACCAATCGTAAACTTCCTTGAGAGTTTCATTTGCTTTCTCGGTAAGGAGTTCTCTTGTTCTCTCAGTGACTATAATATTGCTGTCATCAGCGAAGAGAATTTTCTCACCATGAGTAACACTATTGGGAAAGTCATTGATGTATATCAGGAATAGTATTGGTCCTAATATGCTACCTTGTGAAACCCCTATATTAATATGTTTTGGTTCTGATAAGTATTTTACTAAATGTTT
Organism: Schistocerca gregaria; assembly: GCF_023897955.1. Taxonomy (NCBI): domain Eukaryota; kingdom Metazoa; phylum Arthropoda; class Insecta; order Orthoptera; family Acrididae; genus Schistocerca; species Schistocerca gregaria. Next base: position 348,884,474 of record NC_064926.1, read on the forward strand.
AGATCTATTTGAAGTATGTGTTATCTCTACTCTTTGTACCCTATCTGTTAGGTATGATCGAAACCAGTCATTAGCTACCCCTCTTATTCCTAATGCTTCTAATTTATTTAATAGAATCTTGTGGTCGACTGTATCAAAAGCCTTAGAAAGATCCAAAAATATGCCTGTGACACACTCATCTTTATCAAGAGCATTAAGTACAACTTTTGTGAATTCTACTATGGCTGACTCCGTATTTTTGCCACTTCGAAAACCAAACTGTGATTTGCTTAAAAGATTGTATTTATTCAGATAATTCATTAATCTGTCTTTCATAATTGCTTCTATTATTTTTGAGAATGCTGACAGCAGGGAAATGGGCCGGTAATTTTCTATGTCTTCTGCATTACCTTTCTTAAGTAAAGGTACAACTCTTGCCTGTTTTAGCTGCTCTGGAAATGTCCCTGATGTGAAGGATTCATTTATTATATTTGTTAATGGGCCTTGTATAATCCCTATGCATTGTTTCAGTACACACATTGGTACATCATCTAAGCCTTCTGACTTTTTATTTTTTAGCTTTTGAACAGTTTTATTGGCTTCATTCTCTATGGTTGGAAGTAACATCATTGTATCTAGTGCAACAATTTTTGCAGGTGTTATATTTGTTTTGGGGAATTTTTGCTGTAACTTCTCTGCAATACTTGAAAAATGCTCGTTTACATAGTTTGCTAAGTGTTGTGGATCATTTATTACCTTATCCCCCTCCCTTAGCAGTATGTTATTCTGCGTTTGTTTGCCTCTCCCCGTTTCCTTTTTTATAACATCCCAGACTGCTTTGCTTTTATTCTCTGCATTATATATTATTTTGTCATTAAATGACTTTTTTGCAGCAATCAGCACCTTCCTATAAATCTTTTTGTATCTATGATAGAAATTTAAGAATTCTGGATCATTGTGAATCTTTTTCATGGAACTGAGGTGTTTAAGTGTTTGGGAGGACTTCTTAATACCTGCTGTTATCCATCTGTTTTTGTGAGATGTTGATACAGTCATGCATACTTTTGGAAATGCTGTTTCAAAGTTCAATTTAAACAATGTGGAGAATTTGGAGAATTTCATATTCACATTGGTTTCCTTATACACTTCATCCCAGCTTTGTTTTTCTAGTTCTTTTGAAAAATCTTTTATTTTGATTTCTGATAGATGTCGTTTATAGGCTTGTAGTTTAGGGAATGATTCGATGCCTGATTTTACTGTTGTTATTTGACAGAGATGGTCTGATAGTCCGAGATCTTTTACAGCTACATCACATTTTTCCATGTTGGAACACGTGAGGCAATACTGACCTTACGACTTATCTTAGAAGAAAGATTAAGAAAAGGCAAACCTACGTTTCTAGCATTTGTAGACTTAGAGAAAGCTTTTGACAATGTTGACTGGAATACTCTTTTTCAAATTCTAAAGGTGGCAGGGGTAAAATACAGGGAGCGAAAGGCTATTTACAATTTGTACAGAAACCAGATGGCAGTAATAAGAGTCGAGGGGCATGAAAGGGAAGCAGTGGTTGGGAAAGGAGTGAGACAGGGTTGTAGCCTCTCCCCGATGTTATTCAATCTGTATATTGAGCAAGCAGTAAAGGAAACAAAAGAAAAATTTGGAGTAGGTATTAAAATTCATGGAGACGAAGTAAAAACTTTGAGGTTCGCCGATGACATTGTAATTCTGTCAGAGACGGCAAAGTACTTGGAAGAGCAGTTGAACGGAATGGACAGTGTCTTGAAAGGAGGATATAAGATGAACATTAACAAAAGCAAAACGAGGATAATGGAATGTAGTCAAATTAAATCGGGTGATGCTGAGGGAATTAGATTAGGAAATGAGACACTTAAAGTAGTAAAGGAGTTTTGCTATTTAGGAAGTAAAATAACTGATGATGGTCGAAGTAGAGAGGATATAAAATGTAGACTGGCAATGGCAAGGAAAGCATTTCTGAAGAAGAGAAATTTGTTAACATCGAATATAGATTTATGTATCAGGAAGTCGTTTCTGAAAGTATTTGTTTGGAGTGTAGCCATGTATGGAAGTGAAACATGGACGATAACTAGTTTGGACAAGAAGAGAATAGAAGCTTTCGAAATGTGGTGCTACAGAAGAATGCTGAAGATAAGGTGGATAGATCATGTAACTAATGAGGAGGTATTGAATAGGATTGGGGAGAAGAGAAGTTTGTGGCACAACTTGACTAGAAGAAGGGATCGGTTGGTAGGACATGTTTTGAGGCATCAAGGGATCACAAATTTAGCATTGGAGGGCAGCGTGGAGGGTAAAAATCGTAGAGGGAGACCGAGAGATGAGTACACTAAGCAGATTCAGAAGGATGTAGGTTGCAGTAGGTACTGGGAGATGAAGCAGCTTGCACAGGATAGAGTAGCATGGAGAGCTGCACCAAACCAGTCTCAGGACTGAAGACAACAACAACAACACATTTTTCCCTGTCTATATTTGTGGCCACATGGTCAATTACTGATGCAGTCATTGTAGTAACCCTTGTTGCACTATTGACCAATAGGGACATGCCAAAACTTTGAAGGATATTTATGAAGGTGCTGCTGGATTCATTTATGATATTAGTGTTGATGTTTATGTCCCCACACAGAATTATGTTGACCTTTGTACTTGAGACTTTATCTAGAACTTCTGTTAATTTATTGAAAAAAGTGTCCACACTACCACTGGGAGATCTATACACACACAAAATGATTAATTTCTTGGTGATATCGAGCCCTGATAATTCAATAGCTGATATTTCAATGTGTTTGTCTTCACTTACTGTACTGAGGTCATGTCTAGATTTGAACTGTGTTCCTTTTCTGATATAAATGCATGATCCTCCACCCCTTGAAGTAGTTCTGCAGTAAGAGTTTGCCCTTTCATACAATGATAATACTACATGTTGGATTTCTGTGTCTCTACACCAGTGCTCAGTAATACAAACTACTGTGCAGTTCAAAGATTGGAGCTCAACTTCTAATGCTTGTATTTTATTTTTTATTGATTGCATGTTTTGATGGAGGATTGTTAAGTCTGTGAAATGCCCCATGTTACTCTTTCCGATGGTTTGTTTTTCTTTGTGACATCTGGTATGTGTGATTTTTGAAGTGTTATAATCTGTCTTGTGAGTGATTGTTTCAGTATTTTTTGAACTGCTAGAGATACTCTTTAGGCAGGGGAACCTGTTGTCTGGATTTATCCTAAAAAAGACCTACTTTTCCTACCTATGACAACAGGTATTTGACCATGTGTGGCCCGAGATCCACCCCCTATACTTTCATGAATCAGCTGTAGGTGTAGGCCATGCCTAGTGAAACCCCATCTGTTGATAGTCCCGACGGGCACCAGAGAAACATGAGCAAAGTTGGCCGTCCTAAGAGCCATCCCCAGCCCCACATTGATTCGCCTCACAGCTCCATCAAGGCGTGGCTGATCATGACGCCAGAACAGCTCAACAAAGTGTACATTTGTGCCATGAGTCAGGGAAGCTATCTTGTCCAGGTCACCACCTATTTCATATGCCCCATCCCTGTCCAAACTGTTTCCCGCCCCACCCACTATCACTACATGGTCCTCTTTTGTAAAATCCTTACATAAAGACCCTAGGTCCTCTATCACATGACTTAGCCCTGCATTTGGTTTGAAGATACTGGTGGCCTGGTACGCTGCCCCTAAACTTTCCTGTAACTGAGGGCCTACACCTCGCCCATGGCTACTACCTAGCAGCAGCACTTTCTTCTTCCTAACACTTTGTACATTCCTAGGCTTCTTGGCCTCGGTTGAAGTGTGCTGCACATTTCCTGCTCCTCGTTCTACCTGAGGCTCTTCTCCACTTAACTCTGGCATACAACTGAAGAGTTGAAAGCAAACATTCGCAATGCGACTGTGGAAATCACAACATATGAATTGGCAAAAGTTTCCAGAAACGTGTTGAGACGTGCTAAGTTGTTTACCCATGTTTATTGTGAACATTTTCAGTATCTCCTATGAACTATTAACTTATTGAATGTTCAGTACGTTGTTTTCCATATTAATAATTTATTACTCGATATTACTATGTATTCACATATCTGTGACCATTCGTGATGTTGTTTGTATACATTTAATATCCCCCATTAGTAATTTTTGATATGGGCCCCAATTATTTCAGCAATATTCTAAAATAGGACACATCAATGTTTTGTAAGCAGCCTTCTTTTATAGTTCTTGGAGCACACTGATAGACAGTACAGAGCTGTATCTTTTTCAGTTTGAGTAGAAGTTATCAAGGATGGGTACGAGAACAGGTAAAAATCTCATGACACATCACTTACAGTGATATGATAACGACATAGTGAAAAGTAGAAGTTATGAAGGGCCACTTCAAGGCAGGGTGGATGTAAGACGCGGTCACGGGTTAGAACTTCCGGCCACAGGTTACTCACTTCGGTGACATAATCAAAGCCACCGCAATTCCCCCCCCCCCCCCCCCCCCACCCTCCCCCAGGGCTACCACCAGAAACTGATAAAGATCAACCCACACCAATTAAGCAAGTGTCCTATTTATATTCAAGGTCACGACGTAACTCGATACTGACTATGTTATATGAAATTGATTGGAATCCTCTGGGTGAATAGGACCACATTAAAATGGCGGGAAACACCTGGACCAATAAGATTTTAGCTCCTCATGACTCTTATCATTCTTTTTAATTAGTTCAGTTGCGTAGCCTTCTTCATTCGAAGTTTGTGTATCGTGGGAAACGTTCAAGTTTGTTGTTGTTGTTGTCTTCAGTCCTGAGACTGGTTTGATGCAGCTCTCCATGCTACTCTATCCTGTGCAAGCTGCTTCATCTCCCAGTACCTACTGCAACCTACATCCTTCTGAATCTGCTTAGTGTACTCATCTCTCGGTCTCCCTCTACGATTTTTATCCTCCACGCTGCCCTCCAACGCTAAATTTGTGATCCCTTGATGCCTCAAAACATGTCCTACCAACCGATCCCTTCTTCTAGTCAAGTTGTGCCACAAACTTCTCTTCTCCCCAATCCTATTCAATACCTCCTCATTAGTTACATGATCTATCCACCTTATCTTCAGCATTCTTCTGTAGCACCACATTTCGAAAGCTTCTATTCTCTTCTTGTCCAAACAAGTTATCGTCCATGTTTCACTTCCATACATGGCTACACTCCAAACAAATACTTTCAGAAACGACTTCCTGGTACATAAATCTATATTCGATGTTAACAAATTTCTCTTCTTCAGAAACGCTTTCCTTGCCATTGCCAGTCTACATTTTATATCCTCTCTACTTCGACCATCATCAGTTATTTTACTTCCTAAATAGCAAAACTCCTTTACTACTTTAAGTGTCTCATTTCCTAATCTAATTCCCTCAGCATCACCCGATTTAATTTGACTACATTCCATTATCCTCGTTTTGCTTTTGTTAATGTTCATCTTATATCCTCCTTTCAAGACACTGTCCATTCCGTTCAACTGCTCTTCCAAGTCCTTTGCCGTCTGTGACAGAATTACAATGTCATCGGCGAACCTCAAAGTTTTTACTTCGTCTCCATGAATTTTAATACCTACTCCAAATTTTTCTTTTGTTTCCTTTACTGCTTGCTCAATATACAGATTGAATAACATCGGGGAGAGGCTACAACCCTGTCTCACTCCTTTCCCAACCACTGCTTCCCTTTCATGCCCCTCGACTCTTATTACTGCCATCTGGTTTCTGTACAAATTGTAAATAGCCTTTCGCTCCCTGTATTTTACCCCTGCCACCTTTAGAATTTGAAAAAGAGTATTCCAGTCAACATTGTCAAAAGCTTTCTCTAAGTCTACAAATGCTAGAAACGTAGGTTTGCCTTTTCTTAATCTTTCTTCTAAGATAAGTCGTAAGGTCAGTATTGCCTCACGTGTTCCAACATTTCGACGGAATCCAAACTGATCCTCCTCGAGGTCCGCATCTACCAGTTTTTCCATTCGTCTGTAAAGAATTCGCGTTAGTATTTTGCAGCTGTGACTTATTAAACTGATAGTTCGGTAATTTTCACATCTGTCAGCACCTGCTTTCTTTGGGATTGGAATTATTATATTCTTCTTGAAGTCTGAGGGTATTTCGCCTGTCTCATACATCTTGCGCACCAGATGGTAGAGTTTTGTCATGACTGGCTCTCCCAAGGCTGTCAGTAGTTCTAATGGAATGTTGTCTACTCCGGGGGCCTTGTTTCGACTCAGGTCTTTCAGTGCTCTGTCAAACTCTTCACGCAGTATCGTATCTCCCATTTCGTCTTCATCTACATCCTCTTCCATTTCCATAATATTGTCCTCAAGTACATCACCCTTGTATAAGCCTTCTATATACTCCTTCCACCTTTCTGCCTTCCCTTCTTTGCTTAGAACTGGGTTGCCATCTGAGCTTTTGATATTCATACACGTGGTTCTCTTCTCTCCAAAGGTCTCTTTAATTTTCCTGTAGGCAGTATCTATCTTACCCCTAGTGAGATAAGCTGCTACATCCTTACATTTGTCCTCTAGCCATCCCTGTTTAGCCATTTTGCACTTCCTGTCGATCTCATTTTTGAGACGTCTGTATTCCTTTTTGCCTGCTTCATTTACTGCATTTTTATATTTTCTCCTTTCATCAATTAAATTCAATATTTCTTCTGTAACCCAAGGTTTTCTAGCAGCCCTTGTCTTTTTACATACTTTATCCTCTGCTGCCTTCACTACTTCATCCCTCAGAGCTACCCATTCTTCTTCTACTGTATTTCTTTCCCCTATTCCTGTCAATTGTCCCCTTATGCTCTCCCTGAAACTCTGTACAACCTCTGGTTCTTTCAGTTTATCCAGGTCCCATCTCCTTAATTTCCCACATTTTTGCAGTTTCTTCAGTTTTAATCTACAGGTCATAACCAATAGATTGTGGTCCGAGTCCACATCTGCCCCTGGAAGTTGTTACTAGCAATAATTCGATAGTGAAAGGACAACTGTCCACTGCCCTGAAGTCTGTCTGTTTGCATCTCACAGGATCATGAAGGTGATGCAGACACTGTCGGTAGTACTCGTTGACATTGGTACCTTCTGTCGTATGTTCGCGATGGACCACGCCACTGGAACAAAAAACAAAAACAGTCATCATGACTTTAACATTGCTGCAGACCTGCCTCGCTTTTTGGGTCTTGGGAATGATGGATGCTTCCACTGTGATGACTGGAACATTGTTTCTGGGCTGTACCCATAAACCCAGGGCTCATCATCAGTGATCACTGTGTTAAGAAAGTTGGAATTACTGTTCACAGTGCCCAGCATATCTTGCGGGATCTCCCAGCAAAATTGCGTCTGCGCAGTTGTTAGAAACTTGGCAAAAAATTTGCTGCGATCCTCCTGAGGCACAAATGTTCCGTTAAAATGGAATGAATGAACCCAATATTAATTTTTTACGTCGTCTATAAGTGTTCTGATCGTGATTCGTCTGTCCTGCATTGCGAGGTCCCCAACATGATCAATAACAACATCATTTGCGGAGATTGAGGAGCTACCTGAACGTGCTTCACTCTTCACTGATGAGCGCCCAATTATGAAGCGCTTCTACCACTCCTTTGTCTATGTAGTAACCATTGTTTCGTCCCCAAACACTTGTTGAATCTTACGGATTGTTTCAACTTGAGAATCGCCAAGCTTAAAACAAAATTTGATGAAATAACTTTAATCCACTTTTTCTGTCATTTTTCCCACGACACGAAATCCGACAACTACTACTTAAGCATATTCACTTGTCAGTGACTCGCCAGCGACTAGTTGTTTCCACAGCCAGGAAAAAAAATTAGTCATATGTACTACGAATGCCTACAGATGTAGAGAGCACGCACGACTTGATACCGTTGCTGGTTTTAAGAGTAAAAAGTAAAATCTGACACTGAATCAGGCGTGCATACTCAGATACACACAACTATGACAAGTGGCTCATCCAACTAATCTGCATAGGCTCTCGAAATGTTGCCTGGAGCACCATATCTAGAGCTGAGCCAATGCCCTCGAGGAGGCACCTCTTGTAATCTTTAATCGTGAGAACCTCTGAGGCTGTTGGATGCACACCTTTAGCCCATGTCTGGGTGACACCAGCATCTCTGTGGTATGCAAGCATTTTTGATATGGGGCCTACAAAATCCTAATCTGTGAACCATTCACCTCGTCTTTCATCAGATTGATGATCTCCTTGTTTTGAGGCTTTATTCCAAAAGAATTGTCGGATCATATCCAAACGTGTCGAATTTTTATTTACAGACTTGTAGCAAAATCTATACGCGTGAATTTTTGACAGGTACAGAACACACATGCCAACATAGACACGCCTTATGAACTGCACTAAAACCTTGACCATCTCCTCAGCAATTAATCCTTCATGGAAGATTATGACCTGCGTACAATTTGATCTGATCTGACGGTGTAATCTCTTGCTCCATAATGTCTATCCCACAGGTAAAATTAATTAATATCGCATATTCTCTAATATTTCCATGGTTTTTTCGAAAACTGAATTATTTCGTGGTAACGTTTTCCAAAGTCACACACTACGAGAGCCGTGTTTGATGTTTCCATTAGTGTACACCTTCAACCAGTAATGCTGGCTGAAAGAGATGCAAGTGATACTAACAATTTCCATACCCATTCTGAGACATCCCTGGAAGTTTCTGTAGTGCAGAATACATCGCTGCTTATTCCAAGCATTATCAACAACTTCAGGATGTAAACATTTCATGAGAAAAGGTACTCCAGACACAGTTCAAGCAGCAGTGCTTGTCACTCAAATGACTGAAATATGCCAGTTCTACTTCCAGAACATATCACTCACCAGCATCTGTAGCTACATCTTGGATCTTTTCCTTCAGTCTGGCTATTTCACAGTAGGACATCCATTGGGACCCTCCAAATGGTAGACTTAGTTGCGTGGAGTAGCTGTAAAGGTTGTTTACATCCAACTAAAAGATGTAACTTAAATCTTCAGTTGGCCTGTACTCGTCGTCACTCATTCACGGTTTACTTGCCTTCGTGAACCTGTGCACACACTGGCGAAGTTCCCCATGAATTACGCTTTCAAAGAAGAGCAGCATGTCAGTATTGGCCAACAATTACATGTCAACACATGTTCTAAAGTTTGTAATTTCTCGAAAATACCCGCGAGCAGTGTACGTTGGTGTTCCTGTACAATCTTCCATCTTCTCCTATATCAGAGATGTCAGACGCCTGCCAAACATTTACCTTGTACTCATATACTGAATCCATTATTTTAGTGCCTGTTAGTTTACTGGAGAATGTCGTTATGTTAAGCAATGCAGTTTCATGGAGTCTCTCTATAAAATTCAAGTATTCGTATGGGAAGACTACTCATGTGGAAGGACTTCCTTCTTTGTCACAAGCTGAAAATTGCTGCTTTGGCGATATGCTTATCCTCTTGACACATTGTCTCAGTCTAGTGAGTATATGTGAATTGAATAATCAGGTTTCTGCTTCTTGAATCTTGTTAGGTTCTGGACTTTTATGGGGAATGAGTGAAGCAATATGCATCAAGCTCACCAAGATTATGGACATTAATGCATGCTTGTTCTGCAGCAGTAACTTTCGAAAGAGAGATGAAACTGGACCTCTCATTAACTGGCTTAAAGACCTGCAAGTATACATTAATATGGAGTACACATCTGACTGCCTTACCCGACCCCCTTTCCTTCATTTCGGAAAAACGGCCAAGTATGACACTCTTGACAAAAGTTCGGAACCACTCTGCGATTCAGTAGCACGTCAGATCTCGCCCAAATTTGGACAATGCTTTTCTACCGGCCAGCATCACTGACCTCTTCAGGAGGATGCATGAGTTCACAGTATAGAGCTGTGTTACACTTAATGACAGCATGCCACTGGTCTTTGACGATTTCAGAGAGCATCCTTTCCAAACTGCATTACCAGGAATGGAGAAAAGTGGCAGGCTCTCAATAGCCCACATTCAAGTTACCGATACAGGCTTGTGAGATTCTGTCAGCAGCCACGGAGTAGTCCAGTGCGACTGCAGAACATATTGCTGATTAGTAACAGAGCGAGCAGGGACACTGCTGCTGCTAGGACCAGAGTGATGTTGAAACGATGTCTGATACTGTGCAGGTCCATGACGATTGTGAACTCGTCCAGGACATGGCTACATCGGCAAATTAGCGGGTGTTATCAACCTGTACCCCAATGATGATGATGATGGACGCAGTTGCTGTGGTATTCATGGACACAGTCAATACGTTGTCAACAAAAACAGACTGGGGCAACGAACACTTAATTGTGTCAGGTGGTGGAGCAGTTGCAGGTTCAAGCAGAGATCTGGGTATGGCCTTCATCTCACTTGCAAAGAAAGAAAAAATTTGGTGGGTATCATGAATAATTTATAAATGGTATATGGAAGCATCTACAGCATTTCTACTCATGTTCTAAATCAGCGGCGTCCATATAGTTCAGAAACCCCTTGTCTCATTGTTATCTGCAGCGATGGCTTGTAATATCACATCCATCTAACACATTGCAATATTATCATCGAGTTCATCTAGAAACGATGGTCCATGATGATTGCAAGATGGTCTATGGTATGGCTGCATTGACAAACGAACTGTTCTCATCATCCGATACCATGGCAATGATGATAGAGCGGGCTGTGGTGATGTTAGCAGGCACAGTGAATACGGCACGGATGAACTGAGCTGGGACGATGAATGTGTCATAATTTTCTAAGGTCGTGAAGTACTTGCTGCAGGCCCAATCCTGAGTCTGTACACGTCCATCATACCTGCAACAGAAGAATAAGAAGAAGAAATCAATAATCAGAATACAACGATAACGAGCACATATAAAAATTGGAAAAATAATCACCTTAAGTGCTTTCCTGTAGGATCACTGGGGCACATTGGGATCACTTATAAGGGTCCTGAAGAACTATCATTTCCATTATGGCGTTTCATCTCTGCTGATACTGTTGGCGCTGTTGCTGTTGCTGCTAGCAAGTCTCAGACTGGAATGATTCCTGCAACAAAGCGAGTCGTATTAATAGCCAAAAACAACATTCCTTTGCTTATTTCAACCCATATCTTCTTATCTCTAGTCACCTGCCTCCCCTTCTGGAAGAAGTGCCATTGATGATTCGAAGGATTCTGTGGTGCTACATGATAGTGCTCCAGCCCACTTCGCCGTTAACAGCAGGATACATCTCAGTCGCGTCTTTCCTGGTCGATGAATCGGAGAAGGGGGTCCAGTTGTAAAGCCTGCTCGTTCACTGGATCTCAACCCACGTTATTTCTGGTTATGGGGCCATCTCAGAAGTGTTGTGTATGCAGAACCATTCCAGATGTGGAGACACTAGAGCAGTGTATTCGTGCTACCTTTGACACTGTTCGATGTGAACGTGTGAGACAGAAAATCCTACGGCGCATACACGCATACGCTGGGGCACACGTAAATCATTTTCAGCACAGTGTGGGTGCATGGTACAGCGTGTAGTAGATCGCAGTCTCTGTAAAAAAGTATGACTGGACTGAATAAATGGTTGCAGCATGGAGAACATGCATTTCCAGACATAAGTTCATTAGACCTTCTTTGTTCTGTATCCTATCATCGATCAATCTCTAGATTTTGTACTCGTTGGAAATATTATATTTATATAGTAGCCACCATTTGGGGTCTCCCTTGCGAGTCACTATCGTCATGGCACCTCCTTTGATCTCGTGGCCCCCAAACAAAGCATCAGGTGGTGGCATTCCATTGATCGGGAAAGTCCAGATCCACTTCCTGTCTCTGTCTTTCTCAAGAGGCCACTCCCTGATTGTCTGTGTGAACCAACGCCCCAAAACACGAAGACGGAGGTTTGAATCTCTCCTCAGAAAACAGTGTTCCTATTGGCTAATGCTGGAGACAAAAGGAGAGCTGATGTAATTTCGATATCAAAAATACAGTGAAATAAGCCATTTGCACTACCCTTTAAATTTATTTATTTAATAATTTGCAGCAGTCATCGAGATCGCTTGAAAAACACACCTCCACCTTACGATGATCCGTCTTCGTGATATAACATATTTTGAACGTTTGAGTATCACTCACAAACATTATGTAAATCAAGTATTGAAATTTCCACCACAACTGGATCGTAGCGGTAAATATATCCGGAGTCTTGTACGCACCAACATTTGGGAGCACAAACACACTCACCCACCACAACACTCCACTAAACATATCTGACAAAAAAAAAGTCCTACCGATCACACATAACAGAGATCGCGAGGTGCGGGCTGTTTGCTGTATACAGCATAGAACCCGTCCGCACAGACCAGGGGAGAGACCCACACCTGAACGCATGCTTGTACACAATACAACTATTGGAAACAATAAATTGATCAATCGGGAATTTAATATCGAGATTGGTTTTTAAAAGTATTGTAGAATCCGTAAATTGGTTGTCTCCGCTACATTCGGAAGGAAGGAGGAAGGTGCATGATACAATAGAGACAACAACAAATACCACTGCAAGACTGAGCCTACTACAATATATTGAGAAGCAGTAAACACGACACACTTAAACCATGATCCAGTTGGTAGCAGTAGTTGCCACGTGTACATGTCAGAGATAGCTGAAATCATTGGCATAGCCTGCGCTATCGTGTCCCGAGGTAGACACGGTGCCCACGCGCCTCCATGTACACTACCAGCGCCGAGTAAAGAGTGAAAACTAGCGCCGCAGCTGCAGCCCAGTCATGGACGCGCGCGTGTGCCAAAGAGCACCACCCCCGGCCATGAAGGGCGTCCGAGGATGATTGGAGTGGTAGTAATTCGGAAGTTATTAATACCACCAGCGCAAAGTCTATCATTTGAATTTTCTCTCACGTGACACGCACAAGTCCGTTTCTGTCGCGCTCACCCAGTACACTGGTCACTTCGACAGCCCTCACTGTCGCGGGCAAGATGAGACAGGTAGGCGCATTCTTTGTACACGTCAAATATTGGGTTAATTCGTTAATCCGGTTGCCGACCCCTCGTGACTGCCCTTGCAGGCAGCCGCTGTGTACTGCGAAACAAGCATCTGCAGTTGGGCATATACAGTGGTTCTAAACAGTTCCACCCAGACATAGACCCATCAGTGTAAAAAGTCAACTTTACCCAATCCGAGGCAACGATGTTAATGACCAAACACCTCGAATTTCTCACGGTAAATGTAGATTCCTCCCGTTTATACGAGTTATTTTCGAAGTTAGAACTAATCAGACAATATACGCGTTTTCACGTCGCTAAAGTATCGTTACTTGTTGTGAATATCCTGTACAGCAGTATGGAATAAGCTGTATTCCCTCTAAGTATTCTATCGTCAAGTAGACAACTATCTTTCCTTATCTGTCACGTCCTGCATCACAGGACTAGAATATTAAACTCATTTTTAACTTATAATGGAGGCTAAGATCTACCACTGCCACAGGACACCTCCTCACTATCGGGCTCTCATAACGCTGGGTTCGGTGTGGGGCGGCGGAGGGGTGAAGTGGACTGCGGTAGTCGTCGTGGGGTTGTGAACCACTGCGGCTCGGCGGGGACGGAGCCCCTCTGTCGTTTCTAGGTCCCAGATCACCATAGCATAACATAACATGACATCGGGCTCTCTCTTAAAGTAACCAAATGTCTCGCCACATACGAAGTCTCTTAAGGTAACAGCACAGAGAAGTTGTAAATATAAGTTTTATACTATGTATCACTTTATAAATTCCGTAACACATCTGATTTTACGATGATGGTTGTCTCTCCTTACCTAGGTGGATCATTGAAATACCATTAAAAGATATCGCCGCAACGAAGAAAACACCAGGTGAATAATCATATCCGTGGTGCCCTAGCAATCGCTTACACCCGCTAGGTGGCATGCCACTGGCATCAAGTTGATAGGCTAATCAATTAAATGGATCACGAGAGTCACTTTGCATGGCGAGTAAGTTGTCTTTTTCAGCAGTCGCATTACATTCACAAGGTAGTTCAAATGGGAATCCCTGGAGGGAAGACGATGTTGTTTTCGAGGAATACTATTGAGAACCGATGTTTGAAGCTGACCTTGAAAGGATTCGATCGCCGGCAACATACATTACGTGTAAGGACCGTGCTATTAAAAACATGATCAGCACGACTATATCACCGCCATCTGCGACACATGACCAGACACAGACATACAGAAAACAGAGCATATACAGAGCAACTGTAGAATATGTGGTTGTAGGTGACTTGACGTATTCGAGTACAATGCTCTAGTCTAGTGTATCGCCCAACCAGGAACGTAGTGCATTTGCGCTGGGTGTTGTTAGCTGTACTACATTTACAAGCAATTTTAGAATGCAGAACGAGAAGTGATGTCATGATCGCATGGGTAGAAGTGACATAAAATCGATGAAATTACGAAAAATGACGAAAAATACGTATAAACTTAGGGAAACTACGCCGAAAAGCGGGGAAATTCAGGGAGTACCTGTATGTCTTCTGTTTGGTGCAGAACAATTCTTGTACCTGTACATGAGAACGCGTGAGATCACCGAAGTTAAGCGCTGTCTGGCGTGGTCGGCACTTGGATGGGTGACCATTCGGGCCGCCATGCGCTGTTGCCATTTTTAGGGGTGCACTCAGCCTCGTGATGCCAATTGAGGAGCTACTCGACCGATTGGTCAAGTATACCATCATAACGTCCGGGAGAGTGGTGTGCTGACTCCACGCCCCTCCTGTCCGCATCCTCCACTGACGATGACACGGCGGTCGGATGGCCCTGGTAGGCCACTCGTGGCCTGAAGAGAAGACGAAGTGCTGCTTTTTTTTTTTTTTTTTTTTTGAGTGTATGGGAACAAGTATGCGACAGCAAGAGGAATGCGCGAAAACGGTGACATGGAAGTGCTGGAACCAGGGAAACAGTCTTTTTTTTTGTCGAGGCAACATTCTATTGTATGCCAGTTGAGGTAATAGTGATACACGCGAGTTGACTGCTGTCTTTGATGCTCTCATGGAAAAAAGA
This sequence comes from Schistocerca gregaria, assembly GCF_023897955.1. NCBI lineage: Eukaryota > Metazoa > Arthropoda > Insecta > Orthoptera > Acrididae > Schistocerca > Schistocerca gregaria. The sequence continues at coordinate 348,899,556 of NC_064926.1, forward strand.
GAACCATTTGCCTCTAACCTTACTTGCAGCTACTTTAAAGGATGACAGAGAGTGTATGGACTGATCAGTTGAGATGGTGTTGCAACGAGGCATGATTTAACGGTAGACTGATGATGCATTCTAGAAAGAGAGAGGGAGATGGTACTGCAGATCATTTGACCATTTTTTTCCGTTATTCTGTCGCGATGCATCAGTTGTGTGACATAACTCGCGTTCGACTCGCATACAACTGCGTATTCTGTGTGTGACTTAGAGCACTGTCTAATTGCGATCGCTAACAGCAAATCTCTCAGCCAGCAGACGACTTCCATCTTATGGTGAGGAAACACGTTCATCCTGTTTCGACACATTGCTCTAGGCGAACGAAGAATTATGCGACGTACTTAACTACCCTGCCTCATCTTGGGGATAAAATCGCGTCATCAGTTACATAACTACTATGATTCTAAGCTAGCGACAGATGTTTGTGAGGTACTGCAATCCCTGTGTATACATCAGCTTCACAGATGTTCTGTTTACGGAGTTAGTGGCGGCGTGAATGTAATTCCACGTGTCAACAACCATTGCATGCGTTTGTCTCTTTTTTTTTGTCAGAGGCGTTCTCCGTTACTAACGATAATTTTATATAGAACTGGTACGAGCATAGTATAATTTCTGAGCCGTGATCGGATGTGAACAGTGGGCGCTATACACCACTCGAAAGTTATATTGTGCGTGTACCACGAAGAATCGGTGTCTTAAGGAAGTAGTTTCTTCATTGTACAGTTTGTCGCCATAGTTTATCGTAGAGAAACCCGCAATGAGAATGTATGGCACGCTCTGGAAACATGTTTCTTACACTAGGATAGTGACAACGGTACACTCCATAAGACTAATAGGTCGGAAACCGCAACGGTCTAACACAATAGCGTGTTTTAAGAGCAGAACCATGTAGCCTCGGGAGTGCATGCGTTGATGTTCTCTCTTGCTAGTGCCTTCTTGGTACTGACTCCAGACACTAGAACAATACTATAGAATAGATAGCACAGTTGATTTACGTAAAGCGCTTCGAACTGTCTCCGTCTGGAGCTGCCACGCATAAAAATCACCCGTCTCTTGTTCGTAACCGTCTATTATAGCATCACAACACTTTCATATCTACTATAAATCGATAAGGGGTGCTGAAGTCCTCAACATTCGCGCTTCTGGAGAAATCTTTTGCTCTTGGATGGGTGCGGGACAGCAGTTACGAACTCGTTTCGCTCTGTTCCTTCACGAAACGTGGATTGTAGCGGTCTACTTCTGGTCAAGTGCAGATTAAATCGGTGACAGTGTTTTAGAGCCGTTGGTCAAAGACAATGTGAGGAGATCTTTCAATCTCTAGATTTATCTCAAGAATGCGAGAATACTCCCATCCGTATAGGGCAATTGTAATCATCATTTACGTACTATGATCGAAGTGCTATAAATATGTAGTTTGCTGTCTGGCATAGTTTGGTGTATAGAATTAACAATGAATGAACGTACTGCACAATCATCTATATACATTCGCAATGGTACTCGCAAAATAGAGGAGAGACGGTTTAGTGATGGTACAGAAATTGGGAAACGTGCTGCCGTGTCACTGGTCAGCGTTGTAAAAAAACTGCTAAAACTGATCGCACTATCAATTGTGATGATTATTACAGTACATCGGTGGTGTCTTTTCCATCGCATCTCTTCATTGGTACACTGTTGATTACCACATAATGATTGACTGACATCGCTTGTTTGAGATGAAGAAAGAATCTTGGTGCAGTCATGGACTGAGCGGCTGGTCCCGGCGGAGGTTCGAGTCCTCCCTAGGGCATGGGTGTGTATGTTTGTCCTTAGGATAATTTAGGTTAAGTAGTGTGTAAGCTTAGGGACTGGTGACCTTAGCAGTTGAGTCCCATCACATTTCACACACATTTGAACAAAGAGTCTTGGTGGGAGGGCAATACCTTCAGGGGACAACTAGCACCGAAACAGTGATCGCATACATGGCTGCAATTTGAGGAATTAATCGAAGTGGTACACTGGACCATCAGCTATCCTGTCACTGTGAAAGATGAGTCTAAATGTAGAGATCGTCAATCGCCTTCGGACAGCAGTCTGGAAACGCTCCATAATGCCGTGAAACTCTTCCACGTTCCTTACGCTGTGACTGTCTTTTATTTCAATCGTCCACTGTGTGTGTTGTGGGAGCAGCAGCAACGTGATTTACACTGTGCGATGTCCAGTTTTCTGTGAAAGCCAATGCATCGAAACTTGTCAATGTCAGTTTAGAACCTGGCACAGACCTCAAAGTCGTGGCGGAAAAAACAAAATCTATGGCTGTGTAAAAGGCGTGTTACAGCAGGGAAGAAACAATGTATCAAACAACAAAACATGGACCCTCTCTGGCGACAGTGTGACAGATAGTTTGTGGGATATGGCCCTCCTACATTATAGGTAATGAAACTTTACACGGGTCTGTGCAAGCGACTTCCATCACTGGCCACCCATTCAAATGGATCAGTACCTGCGTGTTTAATAGGATCACCACAAATGCTCGATGTTGGCACACAGACGATATTTGTTTTCGATGTATCGGAAGAGAGAGTTGCTACAAAAATGTTATTGAGTTCTCTGTCAGATGAAGTTAGCAGAGCTTTTATAGTTCGCAGTTTTTCTCTGTTCGGCTGTACAAAATAACGGTAATAGTATGTTTGGGTGACAGATGTGAATGCACCCTGAGGGACTCAGATCTCCTTCAGACGGTAATACCTGTATGTAGTTTGGAAACTCATTGCAGTGGAGTAGCAAAACCTTGGCCTTCTTCCAGTTCCTGTACGATGGGAAGTCTTCCTAGTTTTCCTGATGAGAAACAACACTGTAACTGTCGTACCGACTTTTATAGTACCTCATTTTGCAGGAGAAAGGTTCGTTTTGGCGCTGACCTTACACATAGTACACCATTGACGGAGCTACGACAACATGTTCCCATTTCCACAAAGTGGTGAAAAGATGGTACTGTCACATTAACGCAGCTTAACCTTTTTTTTCATGGGATGCACAGGATGGTAGATATAGCGCTCTTCGACATCTGCTCAGTTCCGACTTAGGGATGGCCGGGAGAGACTGAGGAGCAGTTACAAGTTGCATAGGGACTATCTAAAACAACGTTGGAGTTTTACTGTAAGAGATAAGTTTCAAAAGGTAACTTGTTTCGAGATATGAGAGTGGCGCAAATATGGTTCACTAGTGGCTGTAATCATTAAAAGATATCTCCATAGGATCCAAACCAGTTATGTGGTTGACTGGAAAGACTTGATTCCAAATCGCATACAGCATTCCTACCAGAAAATGCAACACTATCAGCGACTCTTGTGTGTACCTGTAGAACCAAGTCCTATTTTTATGCAGTGTGATGGTAACATACTCGTTGTGATCGTGTTTTTAACAGCACTGTTCTTATGCGTGAGGTATGTTGCCGGCGGTATAATCCTCCCGTGGTCATCTTTGTTGGTGGAGCTACAACATGATCCTGTTTCCTCCGATTGGTCAAAAGACGGACTTGTAGCATTCACTCTTCTCAACCTGTTTCTACACGGCATGCGGAAGGCGCTGGATATTGCGCTCTCAGACTACCGTTCACTTCCGACGTAAATTGAGACGATCACATGGACGAAGCTGCTGCTGGGGGGCCAGGGTACAGACTGGGGAACAGTTACAGGATGCAGAGGAATTGCCTAAAATGACGTTGGAATTTTGTTGTAGCACATACGTTCGAAAAATGTGAGTAGTTTCGAGATATGAGAGTGTCACAGACATTATTCACCAGTGGCTGTAATCATTAAATGACCTCTTAATAGTATTCAACGCAAGTTTGTGGTTGAATGGAGAGACTTGATTCCAAATGACTGACAGCAGTTCTAACAGAAAGCGTAACACTATCAACGACTCTTGAGTGTACTTGTAGAACCACGACCGTTTTTTATGGGGAGTGACGGTAAAAGAGTCGTTGTGATCCTTTTTTTTTTTTTACAAGCACGGTCCTTACGCCTAATGTATGTCGCCCGCAGTAGAATCCTTCCGTAGTCAGCTTCAAATATCGGTTCTCAATAGTGTTCGTTGAAAAGAACATCGTCTTCCTTCCAGAGATTCCCATTTGAACTACCTGGTGAGTGCAATCCGACTACTGAAAAAGTAAAATAACTAGCCATGCAAAGTGACTCTCATGATCTATTTGATTCATTAGCCTATCAATCTGATGTCAGTGACAAGCTGCCTGGCGGATTTAAACGATTGCTAGGGCACCACGGATACGATTATTCTCCGGGCGTTTTTTTCGTTGCGGCAATGTTTTTTAACGATATTTCAATCGTCCACCTATGTAGGGACAGACAAACACCGTAATAAAATCAGATGTGTTACCGAAATTATAAAGTGATACGTAGTATAAACTTATACTTGCATCTTCTCTGTGCTGTTACCCTAAGCGACTTCGTATGTGTCGAGACATTTGGTTACCTTAAGGGAGAATCCGAAAATGAGGAGGCGTCCTGTGACAGTGGTAGATCTTAGCACTCCATTATGATCCAATAATTAGTTTAATATTCTAGTCCTGTGATACAGGACGTGACAGATAAGGAAAGATAGAATACTTAGAGGGAATATAACCTATTCCATAGTGTTGTGCAGGATTTTCACAACAAGTAACGATACTTTAGCGACGTGAAAACGCTTGTATTGTCTGATTACTTCGAAAATAACTCGTATAAATGGGAGGAATCTACATTTAGCGTGAGAAATCCGAGGTGTGTGGTCAGTAACATCGTTGTCTCGGATTGGGTAAAGTGGACATTTTACACTGATGGGTCTATGTGTGGGTGGAATTGTTTAGAATTACTGTATACGGTCCGCAACTCGTGGTCGTGCGGTAGCGTTCTCGCTTCCCACGGCCGGGTTCCCGGGTTCGATTCCCGGCGGCGTCAGGGATTTTCTCTGCCTCGTGATGACTGGGTGTTGTGTGATGTCCTTAGGTTAGTTAGGTTTAAGTAGTTCTAAGTTCTAGGGGACTGATGACCATAGCTGTTAAGTCCCATAGTGCTCAGAGCCATTTTTTACTGTATACGTCCAGGCTGCAGCTGCTTGTCTCGCAGTACACAGCGGCTGCCTACAAGGGCAGTCACGAGGAGTCGGCAACCGGAAGTAACGGATTAGCTCAGTCTTTGACGTGTACAAAAAATGCTCCTACCTGTCTAGTCTTGCCCGAGACAGCGAGGGCTGCCAAAGTGACCAGTGTACTGGGTGAGAGCGACAGAAGCGGACTGGTGTTTGTTACGTGAGAGAAGATTCAAATGATGGACTTTGCGCTGGAGCTATTGATAACGTCCGAATTCCTACCACTCCAGTCATCCCCGGGTTCCCTTCGTGGCCTGGGGAGTGCAATCTGGCACACACGCGCGTCCATGACTGCGGCTGCAGCCGCGGCGCTAGTTTTCACTCTTTACTCGGCGCTGGCGGTGTACATGGAGGCGGGTGTTCAGTGAGTCGACCTCGGGACACGATAGCGCAGGCTCTGTCAATGCTTTCAGCTATCTCTGACATGTAGACGTGGTTACTACTGCTACCAACTGGATCATGGCTTAAGTGTGTCGTGTTTACTGCTTCTCAATATATTGCAGTGGGCTCAGTCTTGTAGTGGTATTTGCTGTTGTCTCTATTGTATCATGCATCTTCCTCCTTCCTTACGAATGTTGTGGAGAGAACCAATTTACGAATTCTACAGCACTTTTAAAAACCAATCTCGATGTCAAATTCCCGATTGAGAAATTTATTGTTTCCAGTAGTTGTACTGTGTGCACGCTTGCGTTCAGGTGTGGTTTTGTCTCCTGGTCAGTGCAGACGGTGGCTATGCTGTATGCAGCGAACGGCGCGCACTTCGCGATCGCTAGTTTGTGTGATCGGTAGGATCTTTTTTTTTCATCAGGTATGTTTAGTGGAATGTTGTGGTGAAGTAGTGTGTTTGTGCTCTCAAATGTTGGTGCGTACAAGACCTCGGATATATTTAGCGCTACGATCCAGTTGTGGTGTAAATTTCATAACTTGATTTGCGTAATGTTTGTGTGTGATACTCAAACGATATTACGAAGAAGGATCATCGTAAGGTGGAGGTGAGTCTTTTTAGCAATCTCTGTGACTGTTGCAAATTATTAAACAATTAATTTGAAACAGTAGTGCAAATGGCTTATTTCGCTGTATTTTTGATATCGAAATTACAACACCTCTCCCTTTGTCTGCAGCGGTAGCCAATAGGAACACCGTATTCTGAGGAGAGATGCAAACCTTCGCAAGCATGTTTTGAGGCGTTGGTTCACACAGGCAATCAGTGAGTGGCATCTTGAGAAAGACAGAGACAGGAAGTGGGTGGACTTTCCCTATCACCGGAATGCCGCTACTTGATGATTTGTTTGGGGGCCGTGACATCAAAGGAGGCCGATATGTGGTCTGTGGTCGGTGGTATTTAGTAACATGATCTGTAATTAGAACATTGGGCAGTTTTGACCTGCGTTGCTGTGCCCTGACGATAGAGACACGCATGGGAGAGCGCAAACGGCGGCTACTACACCACACAAACTAAGCCTACTCCGCGTTTCCAATCGCGATCAGAATAAAAAAGCGCCGCAATTGTTTAAATATTCCATATTGCGATCGATTTCCTGGCAAATTCTTTAAATAAACTATATTCCATACGTCATATTGTATGCTGTAAATTGTTTAAATAAACTGTATTCCATACAGTGCAGTAAATTTCCTGTCAAATTCTTTAACTAAGTAAATAAAACATATTCCAAACAGCGCGTTGTATCCTATAAACTGTTTAAATAAACAATATTCCACACATTGTCTAAATTGTTTAAACAATATTCCATACACTGTAATCGATTACACACCAAATTCTTTAAAAATAAATGAAAAACTATACTGTCTACGTTGTTCAAACAATGTCTTATACACTGCAATCGATTTCGTTCCAATTGGTCGCCGCACGGGGTAGCCACGTGGTCTTAGGCGTCTTATCACGGTCCGTACCATTTCCCCCGTCGAAGTTTCGAGTCCTCCCTCGGGCTTGGGTCTGTGTGTCGTCCTTAGAGTAAGTTAGTTTAAGTTAGATTTAGTACCTTGTAAGCTTAGGGACCGATGACCTCAGCATTTTGGTCACATAAGACCTTACCACAGATTTCCAATTTTTTCCAAATGGCCGACGAACTGAGTCTTTTTGCCGCCAATTCTCGGAAGGTGAAGGGTGGAGGACGGCTGGAGGTTTCCCAGAGGGTGTATTTAATTAACTTATCGATTTAATTAATTAGTCAATCTAATTTATATCGAAATTGTGCTTGTATTGGCAAGGGGAATTCCAGAGGGATGGGGAAGGAGGAGGTGGAGGGGGAAGAGAGGGAGGGGGAGAGGTGGGGGAGAAATAAGTTAATGACTTGTCAATCAAAAGGAAGGATTATACCTGGTGGTCTTAATCCTCCTAGCAGAACAATAGGTTAAGGACCTGTCAATCAAAAGAGAACCATAGGTTTCCCCCTGAATTTATACTTGCCATCGATGTAGGCAACCTGCAGTGTGTGCTGATGCTGCCCTTGTTCCCCTACTGAGGGCCAGACAGCCTTCTAACTACTGGAACAGTGCTGTTGGACCATGATGGGATTTTGAGAGAATTGACTGGGATCACAATATTAGACAGGTGTACCAATTTCTTTGGCTCTTCAGTGTATTTATTATAAGACAAAAACAAGTCGCACAATGATGGAGTTATCCGCTTGGGATGTAAATCGGTAGAAGTGCTGTACATGTACAGACAAACTAATGATAACAGTTTCAGAAAAATTAGATGATTTGTCCAATAGAAAGAGCTCCACATATTGAACAAGGCAATAAAGCATTGGGCCGCCTCTTGCTCTTATGCAAGCAGTATTTCAGCTTATCATTGATTGACAAAGTAGTTGGATCTCTTCCTGAGATATATCGTGACAAATTCTGTCCAACTGTAGTGTTAGATCGTCAAAATCCCGAGATGGCTGGAGAGGCCTTCTCATGATCCCATTAAAGTTCTCATTTGGGGAGAGATCCGGCGATCTTGCTGGCCAAGGTAGGGTTTGGCAATCACAAAGACAAGCATTACAAACTCTCGTCGTGTGCAGGCGGGCATTATCTTGCTGAAGCGTAAGCTGAGGATGGTTTGCCACGAAGGCAATAAAACGGGGTGTACAGTATCGCCAACGTTGCGCTGTGCTGTATGGGTGCAGTAGATGACAAGCCAAAGGGTCCTGCTATGAAAAGAAATGACACCCAAGACCGTCATTCTGGTTGTCACACTGTATGAGGGGAGGGGGGGGGGGGGGCAGTGAGGTTGGTAAACCATCGATACCCTGGGCATCTACAAACACATCTTTGCTGTGACGACAATTCCAGGCCATAGCTGCCGTTGCTCTGCACTTGTGGGGGTGCAAACTGCTGGGATAGTAGGCAAATAACTGCAACGGGTACATTTGAACAAATATCATACAGTGTAGTGCCCTCCAAACTCACCATAGAGTACTGTCGTGATGTACTCTTAACAGCTCCTGCTGCATGTCCGAACAGTCCACCTCTGTGCCTCAGATAACGCTCACTTTTGGAGTAAGAGAGAGCTAAGAAAACCACCCCTCCAACGTTGGACGCAAGCGCATGTCAGCGTCTGTGACAACGGTGCTCTGTATGAAAGTGGCCGCCGGCTGCCCATCACCCACCCCGCCCCTCCCCCTACGTTCCAGTAATATGCAGCCGAAATTGCATGGCAGATTTGTTATCATGAATATGCATTCTGTCAATTACAATCAGTTATCTGCGGGAGTATACAGACCAATGCTTCGTTACGCGTGGCAGAACGCTGGCTACGATATTGGTGAACCAGTGAACAACTTCAACAGTGTCATTGACGTTGCGTTCAACACTGATCTTATAAAATGTGCAAATACGCCATGCTATTAACCTGCATTTCTTCACTGTGCTTTATGCAGTCATTCGTATTGCTCGGAGCATTTTATTAACATTCCGCATTTACATTTAAAGTTAAGATTCCTGCATTGCGTATGGCGGCTACAATTACATCTACGAGTACAGTGATATCTGGAGCATGACTGCAGAGTTTTGCAGAAAAACGACACCCACCAGCACATTCAGAGGTACATAATGGTCTTGTAACCAAACGTTCATACAGATCTGTTTGTCCGAGCCCAAGTAAGATGTCAGCCCATCCATTTATAGACGACAAAACTCATGGAAGAATGTGCAGTAGTCACTCTGTCTCCTCGGTCACTCACGAAGTCTCTACTAAAACTTAGCAGAGGACTAATAATAATTGTAGAAGTGACGTAATTATATTTGGTAACTAAGCAATTGAAAGAATCCGCTAAATTACATGCCAACTCCGTGTTGGTGATGTTTAACAATTTCTTGCACAAGACGTCGAAAAGAAGAACATTGGAAACCTTTGTCTCTTTAGCTTGGTGCTGCAAAGTGCTTCAGACTATTTGCCCAGCGTCATTTGTTACATAATCATCATTTAACAGGCTTTAAATATAACAGAAATTCTTTAGAACCAGCTCTCGTTGCTGGAACATTCATTTGCACGATTCTGGCAGTTGGTAAGAATGTCTGGGTGTCGATTAAACTTTCTGAGTTGCAGAGCAATGCTATAACTTTATTCACAGAACGTTATCTACAAGTCCACGATGTAAATGTAGTCTAACTATTAATATGCCATTCCATCCACGTCCACCCGCTCGATACAATTTGAAATGAGACTCGTCCTACGAGGCAATATGTTTCCAGTCATCAACAGTCCCATGTCAGTGTTGATGGGCCCAGGCGAGGTGTAAAACTTTGTGTTGTGCAGTCATCAAGGTAACACGAGTGGACCTTCGGCTCAGAAATCACGTATCGATGATGTTTTGTTGAATGGTTCACACACTGTTACTTGTTGGTGGCCCAGCACTGAAATCTGCAGCAATTTGCGGAAGGGTTGCACTTCTGTCACGCTGAACGATTCTCTTTATTCATTGTTGGTCCCGTTCTTGCAGGATCTTTTTCCAGCCGCAAAAATGTCAGACACTTGATGTTTCACCGGATTCCTGATATTTACGGGACACTCGTGAAATGGTCGTACGGGGAAATCTGCACTTCATCTCTACATCGGAGATGACGTGTCCCATCGCTCATGCGCCGACTGTAACACCACGTTCAGATTCACTTAAATCTTTATAACCTGCCATTGTAGCAGCAGTAACCGATCTAACAACTGTGACAGACACTTGTCTTATATAGGCATTACCGACTGCAGCCCCATATTCTACCTGTTTACATATCTCTTTCTTTGAATACACATGCCTATACCAGTTTCTTTGGCGCTTTAGTGTATATGGATATTTAACTCTTTGTGTATCGGAATATACTCTTTTTCTCACGTATTATTGCATGACATGATTCCATAACCATTTCTCAAATACTTTTAGGTGAAACTGCACTTGTAAATGTCAAGTCTTGCCAGTAGCAAGGTATCATAGTCTATGATAAGCGCTGACCTGATGGGATTAGATCTATAGTGAGAACTTCTTTCAGCGAATGTAACAGCAACACAAAATGTAGCGGGAAGAGATAGAAGGCACTGTATTAAGACTTGTCCAAGCTTTCCAAGTGATTTATTGTTTCCAACTACAGTGCCCCCATTCCTCTCGGTCTGTGTCACTGGGTCCCACAATGCTGAAGACACCACTTAACTAACTGCGAAACGACTTGGCTCAGAATGGCTGCCTCAGTGACCTGTTCCCGCACTGCTGTGTGTCGGCCTTGTGTGGCCGCGATGTCAGGATGCCCTGAGAGTCGACTCAGTGGACATCGCTCCTGCCACCACAGCACTGCTCACCAGGAGCCCCAGGCTGCAAGCTTCTTCACCGCCTTGGTTCAGATCGCAGGTGACAGCAAGCACCTGCGATCCGACGTCCAAATCTGTGGCGCTCGCCTCGGGTTGCCTCCAGCATGTGTTGGGAGCCAACAAGTCTGCCCGTGGCGTGCCCACTGCTGGCTGGCTGCGGACCCCACATTGGTCTCAGAGGATCGAACCAGCGAGCCGCCATGGACAGGAGCGCTGGCGCTCCATCTGCTGCTGCGTGTAGCCGATGGTGTGACATGCCCTGCCGTCCAGGAGAGCTGCCACACTTGAATGCTTTGTCAGTGAACCGCCATCAATTTATATGGGGTTGTGCACCTCTGTTTTGCTAAACGCGCCGCTCCACGTCACGTACTCATAACACTTAGGTTGGGCAGGGGCCCCTTCTGCCTGTAACTTGCGCCATGCAAATCACTGCATTTACTCTTTTTAGTTGTTCGACGGCCCTGTGGCCTCCATTCTACTTCACAACCTCTGGTCAGCATTACTTACTGTCAACAGGCCCATGCCTGGCTGTAACTTGTGTGCTCCGAAATATTACACCAAAACTGGCTTTTCCTATCCCAAACGGTAGTGCCACTACAGATCTCTCATTATAGTATTTTGTATTTTCATCATGTAGATGAACAGAAATTATTCCAGTGGGGAGGGATGAGACTCTAAAACTGCTATTTTTATAGAAATGAATTGGTCTATTTTGTGATGTATCATGGCGCAAAAAATAAATTTTACAGAAAATAAAAAGACACGGAAAATCACCTCTACTATAGGTGTACAATGTGTCTATGTACTGGGATATGGCTCTGAGCACTATGGGACTTAACATCTGAGGTCACCAGTCCCCTAGAACTTAGAACTACCTAAACCTAACTAACCTAAGAACATCACACACATCCATGTCCGAGGCACGATTCGAACCTGCGGGCGTAGCAGTCCCGCGGTTCCGGACTGAAGCGCCTAGAACCGCACGGCCACTGCGGCCGGCTTGCTGGGACAATTATTTCTAGTAATGTATTATATGTCAGACCAACAACAGTTATGATAATTTTAATTATTGTTCAACTTGAATTCTCTCAACAACTGTTCATGAATGATCTTTGAAGCAACTTAGCGTCTTTACCGTTCAGCCTTCTGAATCGCAAGAATATTGCACAATTTTATTGATAAGTCTAGCGAAACATTAATATTTCAGCATATGGTTGTGCAATATTATTGGCTGTCTAGGGAGCGCTTAACGTCTATGACTGTGTCAGCTGTAAAAGTTTGACTTGTCGGCCAGGGCTGGGCGCTGCTGGTGGCGGAGTGTGCGCTGGACGCGGTGCGCGGCCTGCTATGTGGCGTTCTGCCGGACCGCCGCGGCGCAGCCGGCTTGGTACAGCGAGTGCTGCAGCTGACGCTGTCGGCGCTGTGCCTGCTGGTGTGCGGTGCCTTCCAGGGCTCGCTGACTGGCCACCTGGCGCTGCCCACCCAGCTGCCGGACATAGACACGCTGCGCCAGCTGCGACTGTCCGGCCTGCGAGTCTTCTTCTTCCCCGGCACGGCAGACGCCTACCGCCACCTCGACCCGGACGACCCTCTGTTCGGGCTCGCTGACCGTCTGGTGGAGCTGGAGCACTACGGGCCCGTTATGGAGCGCGTCATTCGCGACAAGGTGGCGGCCATGAGCACCGCGGCCATCGGGCGGTACTTGGCGGCGCTGCCCGAGTACACACGATCTGACGGTCGGCCGCTCGTGCACATAATGCGCGAGTGTGTTCTCAGTGCTGTGCCTGTCGTACACAGAGTGAGTAACTGCACCGGTAACAGCAACAGCAGCAGCAGTAAGAATCGAGGGGAGATGGCGCTACAGACTTAAGCTGGGTTTACAGTAGCAAGTCGCTTGCAGAAGTTATTGCTAGCCACTTGCAGCTGTGTTTACACAGAAGCGCAAGAATTAAGCAAGATTCTTCCGCAAGTTCTTTGGCAAGAAACTTGTGTCAACAACTTGCTGATACTGTTTACATATGCTCTCAGTACCACTATGAGTGTCAGCCGTAGTGTAAAATGACAAGTACGAGGGTGAGATATGCTGCAGCTCTTGTAATTGAAATGCAAAAAGTGAAAAAGAGAAGTATTTGGGTTAGAGTAGATAATGAGAAGATCGCAAAATGGTGCCTACAAAATCTTTTGCAAGAACTTAGTATCGAGAGCATGAACACTTTTGAAAACTTTTGCAGAATGTCCTCAAATGATCTGGAGTATTTGTTAATGTGAATATCGCCCATCATATCAAAACGAGACAAAACTTCCATACTGTTATTTCAGCAAAGGAACATTTGTTAGTTACTGTACGATTTATATTTTTTTTTTATCAAAACACTTCATGGCTACATGGAATCAAACCACCAGAATTGAATATTTTGGGGTAGCTAACATGGCGGATCTTCACTTGGGTCGGCTTCAAGTTTGTGACGTCATGACAACTCCTCTTATTTTTACCTCCATGGTAACAATAGTGTTTATCAATGCCTCACTAATACAAGGATATTGGACATATCATGGCATTACAGACTCGGAACGAAAAACATTATTTATTCTGTAACACACACAAAAACTATGCATCATGAGGGAACTACCTGAATGGGACGGAATTCAGTAGATGGGATGTGCATGTTTAGAGAAACGATGATTTCAGTTTCAGACAAAATTGGATGATTTACTCAAGAGAAAGAGCTCCACAAACTGAGCAAATCCATAATGCATTGGTCCACCTCTGGCCCTTAGACAAGCAATTGTTTGCACTGAATGACAGAATTGTTGGACACCCTTCTGAGGGATATAGTGCCAAATTTGGTTCGATTGGCGCGTTAGATAGTTAAAATTCCGAGCTAGTGGAAAGGCCCTGCCCATAGTAGTCTGAATGTTTTAATATGGGGTCAGATCTGGCGATTTTGCTGGCCAAGGTAGGGTTTGGCAAGTTTGACAAGAACAAAGATAAGAAATACAGACTCTCGCTGCACACAGGCAGGCATTACCTTGTTGAAATGGTCTTTGAAGTTAGTTTGAAGAAGGACTTGTCACTGAAGACAATTCTACTCGAGTAAAGGACATTCCAGGCCGAAGACGTGTCTGGAGACACTCCATACAGTGGTGGGAAACCAACCTGAATGTTGCCTGCCTTATGGTGATGATCTGGGGTGCTATTTCTTTTCGTAACAGGACCCTTTTGGTTGTCATCCTCGGTACACTAACAGCGCAGCGGTACTTCGACAATATTCTGTGCCCTATTTTGTTACCCTACATGGCAGACCATTCTGGCCTCACATTTCAGTAAGATAATTCCGGCCTACACACAGCAAGAGTTTCTGCTCTTGTCTGCCTACATATCAAACTCTACCTTGCCCAGCAAAGTCGCCGGATCTCACCCCAATTGAGAATGTTTGGGCCATTATCGGAAGGGCTCTCGAACCAGCCCGGGATTTTTGCGATTTAACTGGCTAACTGGGCCGAATTTAGCACAGTATCCATCAGAAGAACGTCCAATAACTCTGTCAATCAATGTTAAGCCGAATAACTGCTTACATAACGCCCAGAGGTGGACCAATGCGTTATTGGCTTGCTCAATTCGCGCAGCTCTTTCTCTTCAATAAATTATCCACGTTTTCTGAAATTGCAATCATCTGTTTGTATGTACACGAACATCACCTCTACCGATTTCCGTCCCACTTAGGTAATTCCTTTGTGGTGTGTCTTTTACTGTATATATACAGCATGAACACAGCTCTTCCGAGAAGATGTTAACAGTATATGCTGCGTGTCTCATTTGAAGATAAATTTGCTCCATTCACACCCAGTACTTACTGTTGAGAACAGTACCGCTCGCTTCACCTTTGTCTTCAAGATTGTATTCAGTGCTGATTATTTATTTTTGAGATTTGTTTTTCTAACAGGGTTAGTTATATGTTAACACTTAGGTTTAATGATGAAGAGCTGCCCGGAAATAACTTTTGTGTGGTTTCACTAAATGCAATGGCAGAATGGTACAACAGTACTACACTGAGCTGTTCCCACAGTGACCTCAACCATATCACATTATTTTTCCATCTACACATAGGCCCCTACGAGAAACTAGATGCTCCTGAGTTTGAAACATACTACCCATGCAAAATATAGTACGGCACCCTATGTGGAAGATCATGTGTTACACGTGAGTGATGTGCCTTCAGTAGCTAGTGCATTGCACAAGCTCTGAGCATAAACCAAACAAGTGTTCTGAGAATCTTACATGAACAACAGTATTACTTGTATTATTCGCAGAAAGTGCAACACTGCAGCTACCAGTCTTCCCACACCCAACGGAATTTGAAAATTTGGTTTCTACAGCCACGTGCAGAAAACCAAAATGTTCCTGTTTTCATGTTCCTTACAGACGAACCCATGTTTAGGAAGTGTAGGAATGCCCGTTTATGGGCTGACAAAAACGCAAATGCGCCGATCAGTCGATCCTATCGACTCAGTTTCTCTTTAAACGCTCAGTTTCTCTTTAAACGTATGGTATGGTATTGTCCAAAATCTGTGATTGGATCTTACACACTTCCTGATAGAATGAACAGAGTCGTGCACAGATCGTTTTGTCAGATTTTGTGCCATCAACCTGACAGAGTACCATCACAGTTTGCATGCAATGTTAGGAACCACTTTGAGGTACAGTGTGGACAACAATGTGTTGCTCGCAGTGGTTCTGTTCTTTGGCCAGCTGAGTTATCAGAAAGACTTCTTCTTCTGAGCGCTTATGAAGAGACTAGTTTAAGAAATTTTAGCCAATGGGCGCTAGGACGTGGTGTTTACAATTGTCACAGCCTAGGAAGTAGTATGCCCAACTCCTGGGATTCTTGGGAGTGTAAGACAGTCGGTGGTGCCTCATTGTGCACTCTCTAGTTATCATGATGGCCGACATTCTGAACGATACTTGTAAGGAAACTATTCTGCATTTGCTATGTTCTGTACTGTATACTGACAGAACGGATTGAATACATTGTGATAAAAGTGTACTTGGCTTCATCTTTGGGTTACTGCACTGCCCTGTGTTGTGTGTTGTGGGTTTGGTGATTACGTATGACAGTCTTTTTCTCTGTTCTGAAAGTATTTTCACTAAAGCAAAGGTAGCTGTGATAACAAACCAAATAAAACATAATTGTATTATTATTATGTAACGAATCACTGGGGACCACGACTCTATTGTACCAAAATATGAAAAAATATTCCGAAACACATCCAAAATTATGTTTGTGGAGTATTGGGATCACCCTGAATACAGAAATTTATGTATTTCCAGTTCTAGATTGACAATGATGGGACATGTAGCTGCCCACATCCTTAACCCTTTCGTGGTTTTTACTCATTTTTAGAATTTATTAATGTAGCTCAGCTATTACAGAGTCTTATTTGGGTCAGAATTACAAATATTCCTTTGAATAATTTAAAACTTGAACCATTTTCCCAAAAAAATGTGGGATGCATACGCCTGGAACCAATTTTCCTCGTAATGAAGTTACTGCAAATTAGTGTAAAATTTATGAACAATGCTTATTTGCATCAGTATTTAACATTAATGTATTGGAAATTAAATGTAACTCATTTTTGCCAATATGCAAACCTGTGGTATACTTTATTATTTCCAAGAAAAAATACATTTTGCTACTTAGTGAATATTACTTACATTGCGTGACGTTTTGGAAAGCAAGGTGAAATACAAAGTGGCACATTATAGGATGAACAAACATATTTTGTTCGTTTTTCAGTGTCTTTTGTGCTGCAAAACCTACACTGCCTCCTGGTCTTTTGCTCCTTGGGGTTATGAGACCCAGTATTCATAAGTCTTACTTCCTGCAGTGACACCTCTTTTGCTAGAACAGAAAGCAGGTGATGGGCCATTCTTTATTCTTGATGAAAATCCCCTTATCAACTGCCTTGCTAGTCTCATTCGAAATGACAGCTGGTTTGCATTTCGTCTTGACAGTCGAAGAGCTGACGATGGCTAAGTCAACAAAAATATAAAATAATCGGTGCCATCATTTTACTGATCGCCTGTCAACCATATACCTTTCTTGTAGCTGGTCAAAACGATTTACTCCACCCATAGTACTATTATAAACCTGTACTACTTCAGGATATGAAATGCTGATTGTGGATCCATCTTTCAATTTTCTTTTGATCAATACAACGTCTTTAGGATTATGTGCAGTGGAAAGGAGACAAACTGCTTTTCTATCTTGCCACTTAACAGCATCAACACCAGATTTTACAACAAATGTAAACTCTCCACAGTTTAGACTTGGTAATTTACTCGCCAAAAATGGAGATAGGCCTTTTCTGTTTCCTCTGACGGAACCACAGCTATAAAGCCCCCGTTTTCTCAGTTCCTTCATTAGTCTAAATGTTGAAAAGAAATTATCAAAAACCACAGTTCTATTGGAATTAAAAATGGTTTACAGAGTTCCAGCACTACTCTTTCACACATTTCGCAATCTTTGAATTCCCCTCTACTGGCAGCAGATTTACCTGTGTAGACATCAAAATTTGAAGTTTGCATCAGCAAGGCATCAAATGTTGTAACCTCTTTTTACAGGTTTCATGGGCATGTACTGTTTCAGCCTTGTTCTTCCCTTCAATGCAGCCATTGACTCATCAACTGCAAGTGAAGTAGAAGGGTGATATACTCCCAAACAGTTTTTGTTTAGGCCTGAGATAAGTGGTCTGATTTTGTGCAACTTGTCATAACCAGGATCGTTTGTTGCTGGCTGAAACAAATTATCACTGCAGTGAAGGTTCTCTATTATTTTTTTATAGCGATCAAGTGTCATAACATTCAACACTGCATTTACATTTAGGTATGGGTCTGAGCTGAAATAACTGGCTGCTTTAGGTAACTGATGAATACCAATAACTATGATCATATCCAGAAAAGCTTTTAGTTCCTGAACTGTGAGTTCCCTCCACTCTGCACTATTCTTCTGTTTGGCATACAAATTTAATTGAAAGCAGATCTGTTGCATCATCGAATCGTCAAATAATTTTGCAAAATACACAAGTTCATTGTCACCCAAAGCAACGTTTACTGTTCGTTTTGGGTCGAACACTAAGGGTAAATTTAGTTCTTCAAAGTGAGTTCCATCATCATCCCAGTGAGAATCTGTAAATTCACCAGTTTCATCATCTTGCTCAAAATTCACTCCACTTCCACTCGCAAAACTGATGTTTTCATCTATCAACGAGTCTAGTTGCACATCGTTGTTGACAATCCGTTCCACATAATTGTGTGTACATGTTTCTAACGGTGTGGAGTAGACAAATGATCATGAGATGAAAAAACCTCCTCTAGATCATCATCGTCAGCTTCAATGCCCGATTCTTCTGGATTATTTGGCAGTGAAAATAAAAAATCCAGGATCTCGCTGTCTCACAGCTTCTGCATAAAGAACCATTAATATGTCTTAGTTCTAAACCACATACCGTACTTTTACTAGCACAAAATCTTACAGAAAAAAGCTGTTTCTCTGAAATAAGTCCTACAACATCCTAACAAAAAGGAACTAAAGGGTCATACAATGGTTACTGGGACACATGTGTCTCACTAATTGTAACTACACTAAAAAAATATTTTAGAAGTAAAATACGTTTTAGAAAGTGTAGTTGTCATTTTTAAATATCTAAGACATTGAAAATAGCAAAAATACTTACTTTGGACATATTTAGTAGTCAGAACACGCCGAAAACTGTCTCGAGACACAAGAAATTAACGTTTTGGTGCGGAAACTCACGCGGCAACACACTGCAACAGTCAGAGCCTTCTGTAGACTGAGAATTTCAGTGCCTCGATTTTTTTCTGAGTTCAGAAGAGCTGACAACAGATAGCAGGACTGAGCAGAAATATGCAACTCGCTTCCCAGTGTTTTAAATAAGGCACAAAATTAGTGGCACATATGTGTCCCAGCAACCACGGAAGGGTTAAGATAGGATCCAATCCAGGATTTGCCTCAAATAATTTAAAGAAACTATAGCAAACCTTAATCAGGATGGTGGACTTAGACTGAAGGCTCCATCCTCCTGAATATCAGGGCAAAAAAATGGCTCTGAGTACTATGGGATTTAACATCTGAGGTCATTAGTCCCCTAGAACTTAGAACTACTTAAACCTAGCTAACCTAAGGACATCACACACGTCCATGCCCGAGGCAGGATTCGAACCTGCGACCGTAGCCGTCGCGTGGTTCTCGACTGAAGCGCCTAGAACCACTCGGCCACAATGGCCAGCGAGTATAAGGACAGTCTATTTACAACAGTGCAACTTCAGTTGGTATCTACCTGGAATACAATGTTTCTTTTTTTATTATACTTAAAGAAGGTATCCCATAAAGCAAAAAGCTAGGGATTAAACTGACTATTCATTCCTCAACAGCAGTCACTGCACACATTATCAGGTAAAATTTAGACCAGAATGATGATGTTTGGTTTCTGTTTTGTGTACTGTAAAATCCTATTTGCTTTTTTGGAAAACTTAGCATCCCTGTACAATGATTGAGATATTCAGCTAAGAAACAGGATAATAATTTAGTGTTACCCATTGCAGACATTGTTGTAAAGTTCGAAAGTATCTAAATAAATAAAAATATGACTGATTTACTCAGTGTTGAATAATAAGAGCTGTGCAGAAGTAATAATGAATCGTAATAGAAAATTTTACTGTCATAATTTGACTTGAACTTTCGTAATTTGAAAGCAAAGCTGCAATCTAATAATAATTAATTGTTGTAATGTAAAGGGAAGTCTTTCATACTCTAAAAGTTAACAATCTGACTGCAAGAATTTGGAACAGTATAAACTGCCTGAATAATGAATTTTGACATAAAACCTATGGTAATTAGTTTTGCAAAACTGATCACAGATCCCACAACTAAAAGTGATACGCAACACAGAAAATCTAACTGACTCTGAATGTCATCAGTTGGCCCTGATTGAATAAAAAAAACATCAATATAGTTAGTCGTTACCTCTATTTTACATAAATCTGGATAATGCGTTGCAGTACTGCTCTGTCTTGCCATGAGTTCTCTGTTAGTTGCAAATTGGAGTATACTTTTGGAAAAAAATATGTTTGATTAAAAATTGTAAGAGAAACGTAAGTGAAAAACGAAATATGGGCGTCAGTGTTAACACAAAGCTTTTTGTATACTGTGAAAAACTGCTCAAGGCTGATTTTAAACTTAATAAACGCCTTAACGTCCAAACAATACACTTTCCTGTCCTTCAAAATAGCACCTCTCTATACAATAATGAAGTTAGTCCACAGGAGCAACAATAGTAAAAAAAAGTAACATCAATATAATATTTACCTCATGACATTCCACTTCTGATATACACTTAGTTCCATTAAATTTCTTCCCTCACAAATCAGTTCCCGTTACAATCTTGATATAATCATGTTTGTTAAATATGTTGATAAATTGAGGCTTCACATATGAAACATGACATTACCATTGCTTACTCACTGTAACACAGTTTAATATTATCTGCCCACTGCAACTTCGCACACACACCAAAGTTAATAACCTAACTTCTGCAATTGAGCTTTACAACCTCGCTGCTCGCTTACAATCGATTTAGATACCAAAATCATACATGACACGTATCATTACCCAACGGTCCAGTGGACCAAAATTTCATAGGAGAGGTGAAGTCAGTGACATCGCTGAAACTGGGAAATTATACTTTACAGAAACAATTCTGACAGAAATATGTATAAAGGTGAGTACGAAAGTTTAAAGATACAACACGAGTACACAGGTAATAATAAAAATATACATGATAGAAATCAAGTGCAAATTATTGCTGGACATAAACAGCTCCACAACTGAAAATAAATACAAATCATTGCTGGGTATAAACATATCACTACACGTATCGTATTTGCAAAATTTTAGGATACACTCACAGTAGTGCACACTGCATTACATGTGTAGACTTTTAGAGTAGAGAGAAAAAAATAAGTGGTAGAATACATATATGTACTGCACATATAGTGTCCTAAACACAAAGAACACGTTTATCACCATCATAGGTTGCAACACTCACATGAACTAAATGGCACAAAAACTGTTCTCAGTGCAGTAAAACATGCAATTAGCTGCCAACCATAAGTGCATAGGCAAAGTATATGACACATTGGAGGAAAATGTTGCAGTCCCACAGTCAATGACAGTATAAATATTATTAGAAAAGCACAGTGAGACAATCTCACAATATTTGGTATAGCAGACCAGTGCAGGACAATCTTGCAGTCCCACTGGCACTGATATCAGAAAAATTTGGTATTGGTAGTAATGAGGAGGTAGCAATCAAAGAGTGTGCTAAAAAATAGTCTATCCACACTGTAGCTAGAACCTAACTACTCACTGCAAACATGCCTCCACAGGAACATCCACAGTGTGTATAACCTTAAGTGCAGTAAAGGCTAATCACAAGCCAGGGTATATGAGTCTACAGTCTCTGATCAAATAAAATGCTCCCAATGAAAATATTCTAATAGCTGTGCAGAGTGGTGCAAATAAAGTAAAATACTTCACACAAAACAAGAGGGTATGTCCAGGCAATGAAATACAATGGTGAACAAGTATACACATTACATCGAGAAACAACATAAGAAAGATATTACCTTAAAGAGCAAAGAAATACCAGAATACAGCACATTTCAACACCAACGATATGGCTTTAAATCAAGCAAAGAATTAGGGTATCAATATCAGCAAGAAAAGAGGACACATAAAGTCTAATATGTCATAGTATATACTAATTGCATGGGAATACAGTTCTACAAAATTGTTGTTGTATACATTCAGAAACGTGTGCAAACATAGTTGCTTTAATGAGAAGACACTTCCCATATGATTGCAAGAACATCTCTATGTTAACATAAAAATATTTAAACTAATATCTAGGCTATCTCTGCAAAGTGAACATACACAAGGGGAAACAGGAGCTCAATTAACTATGGGAACAAATAGGACATGAGGAGAAAAAGGGAAGTTTGTAGAGTCACAAGAGCTATGTACCTGTGCTTCTGCAATACAGCTTTACAACATCACTGAGCGCTCACAATCTATTCAGGGTCTAAAATTATACATAACATCTATCAAGTTTTCTAGAAAAAACGTTATAGTGTGATTTCGCGAAATACATTTATCTTTCTTATATTTCGGGTCCAGGCTCCTCCATAGGCACAAGTTTCTAGTTGCTCTTCAAATTTTGAAGTTGTTCCTTTGTCATGAAGGCTATGAGAAAGTTAATCAGTGCTAACATCTTCCTGTGCAGGGGAGCTTAACATGGCGGAGACAGTACATTGAATTCCTGGTGATAATATTTGGTCAGCAAAAAGATGAGTAAGATACACAGAATAAAATTACAAAAATCATACACAAAGGTACACTAATAATAGTTATTTAACTATTAACAAACTGGATAATATGGGATTGTACACAGTTCATAAATACACACACACACACACACACACACACACACACACACACACATATATATATATATATATGTGTGTGTGTGTGTGTGTGTGTGTGTGTGTGTGTGTGTGTGTGTGTGTGTGTGTATATATATATATGTGTGTGTGTGTGTGTGTGTGTTTGTGTGTGTGTGTGTGTTTAACTTTTAGTAATTTGATTTACCTTTTGAACTGTTTATAAACTCTTTGAGTGTCTTTTCTTTGAAGCATTCTGTTATTTTATTTTTAAAGACATTCTGTGATCATTATGTGAGTTTTAAGATAAAATTTTAAGAAAAAAATCATAACAACAATGTTTTTTCTTACATCTGTTTACAGGTGTATCTGTCTTTATTACTTTTTAATGTACAAACGACCTTAGTATCATGAAGTGACATATTTGACAAATCGATACATGACAAGTGCAGCGTGTCTCATACTCATTTCTTGGTTGCTTCCTGTCCTGCTTTGTTTGCTAATGTTTATGCCTGTGTCTTTTTCATCTATACACAATAAAGTGGAGTTCATTACACCATTACTGCTTTATATGTAGGGGATAGAGTCCCCACATAACTGATGACCCGAAAGAAGAAACTGTGCTTTCGTGAATAGATTCATTTGCCACGATTCACATAGATACATATTGTCACGATTACTTCACATAAGCTCCTGCATGCCACTGACAGCACCATCCACGCCATTAAAAACGATTTCACAAGTTTTCCAGCTGGTACAAACATTTTCAGTGTGTTAGATTGCAAAAAGATTTACAATCAGATTCTAGTGCCATAGAAAGATGTACCTAAATTTGCAATAACAACACTGTTCGAACTTTTTGAGTGTTCCTTTCTGACTTTTGAGCTTAACAATACAGCCCAAAGGTAGCAACGTTTCTTAGTTTGTGTTTTAAGGGGCCTAACAATTTGTTATACTTGCATTGATGACATTCTCGTATTTTCTGAAAACATGCAATTGCATGAACACCATCCACAGGCAGTGCGACAAGGACTGACTAACCATAGGGCTACACTCAATGAGGACAAGTGCATCATTGATGAACCTGTCGTTACCTTCCTGGGCTACAAAGAGTCAGCACACAGTATAGCACCATTACTTGGCAAACTGGATACCTCACGAGCACTCTCCGAGCCACAAAATTTTCAGGAACTTCACCATTTTCTAGGAAATGCAACCATAAAAACGCCTCTCACTAACAGGCCACAAAACAGGAAGCAAGTACCCCCCCCCCCCCCCCCCACACACACACACTACGAAATATGGCCAGAACAGTTATCATGACATCCCAACCCTTATCATAATATGAGGCAGACTACTTACAGGGTGTTTCAAAAATGACCGGTATATTTGAAACGGCAATACAAACTAAACGAGCAGCGATAGAAATACACCGTTTGTTGCAATATGCTTGGGACAACAGTACATTTTCAGGCAGACAAACTTTCGAAATTACAGTAGTTACAATTGTCAACAACAGATGGCGCTGCGGTCTGGGAAACTCTGTAGTACGATATTTTCCACATATCCACCATGCGTAGCAATAATATGGCGTAGTCTCTGAATGAATTTACCCGAAACCTTTGACAACGTGTCTGGCGGAATGGCTTCACATGCAGATGAGATGTACTGCTTCAGCTGTTCAATTGTTTCTGGATTCTGGCGGTACACCTGGTCTTTCAAGTGTCCCCAAAGAAAGAAGTCACAGGGGTTCATGTCTGGCGAATAGGGAAGCCAATCCACGCCACCTCCTGTATGTTTCGGATAGCTCAAAGCAATCACACGATCATCGAAATATTCATTCAGGAAATTAAAGACGTTGGTCGTGCGATGTGGCCGGGCACCATCTTGCATAAACCACGAGGTGTTCGCAGTGTCGTCTAAGGCAGTTTGTATCGCCACAAATTCACGAAGAATGTCCAGATAGCGTGATGCAGTAATCGTTTTGGATCTGAAAAATGGGCCAATGATTCCTTTGGAAGAAATGACGGCCCAGACCAGTACTTTTTGAGGATGCAGGGACGATGGGACTGCAACATGGGGCTTTTCGGTTCCCCATATCCGCCAGTTCTGGTTATTGATGAAGCCGTCCAGGTAAAAATAAACTTTGTCAGTAAACCAAATGCTGCCCACATGGATATCGCCTTTCATCAATCCTGTGCACTATATCGTTAGCGAATGTCTCTCGTGCAGGAATGGTAGCGGCGCTGAGGGGTTGCCGCATTTGAATTTTGTATGGATAGAGGTGTAAACTCTGGCGCATGAGACGATACGTGGACGTTGGCGTCATTTGGACCGCAGCTGCAACATGGCGAACGGAAACCCGAGGCCGCTGTTGGATCACCTGCTGCACTAGCTGCGCGTTGCCCTCTGTGGTTGCCGTACGTGGTCGCCCTACCTTTCCAGCATGTTCATCCGTCACGTTCCCAGTCCGTTGAAATTTTTCAAACAGATCCTTTATTGCATCGCTTTTCGGTCCTTTGGTTACATTAAACCTCGGTTGAAAACTTCGTCTTGTTGCAACAACACTGTGTTCTAGGCGGTGGAATTCCAACACCAGAAAAATGCTCTGTTCTAAGGAATAAACCATGTTGTCCACAGCACACTTGCACGTTGTGAACAGCACAAGCTTACAGCAGAAAGACGACGTACAGAATGGCGCACCCACAGACTGCGTTGTCTTCTATATCTTTCACATCACTTGCAGCGCCATCTGTTGTTGAAAATTGTAACTACTGTAATTTCGAAAGTTTGTCCGCCTGAAAATTTACTGTTGTCCCAAGCATATTGCAACAAACGGTGTATTTCTATCACTGCTCGTTTAGTTTGTATTGCCGTTTCAAATATACCGGTCATTTTTGAAACACCCTGTACCAACGTCTCGCACATAACAGGGATCTTTCCTTAGTCCGAAAAACCTCATTCCTCCTGCGTGAATTCCAATGTATTGCATTTTCATTACAAAATAACATCCTTGAGTGAGATATCAATTTGAAAAAGTACAAACTAAGTGTGGCAGGCTGAAAGTCATTGGTCTTTGGTCCACAAACATCAGTCTAAATCCTTTCACTGTCAAATCTTTTCTAATGTGGTGTATTGTTGATGGCGATACTTGAAGTTGAGCTGTTCTTTTGCGAATGGATTTCATTGCAGGATGCTCAACTGATTGATAGCAATATAAATTTCCTCTCGCGTTTTCTTACGTCCACTACAATTGTTTGTACTTTCTGCGAACGTGGGTGCAACTGCACACACACACACGTCGATTATCACTTTGCAGCGGTGTAATCAGAATGAGAGTATAGTGTAACTGCATCAACACACATTAGCTGTGGCTTCACAACTGAAACAATCCAATTCTGTAACAAAACAATAAAGTACTGAGAACAATGCTTTTCATCAGCTTAAAAGCAAGGACATCAATAAATAATTGTGTAGTTCCCATATGGTACAAAGTCAGGAGGGGTACAAGGGCTTCTCAGGACCCAGTACAAAGTGTGTCATGTACTGAAATTCAAGACATGTGCCTGAAGGTTTTCTTCTGCTGGATAGAAAGAATTCTGGCACCAGGAGAACTTCCCCAGGAAAGAATATAAGTTACACTGTAATGAAATAAAGCGTAATATGAACTAAACAACAGTATTTTTTTAAAAAAATATTTGTGCTTAGTGTATAAGCTATGTACTTCTCTGTACACATATGTTGGTGGTTGGTGTGCACCACATATACAGGGTGTTACAAAAAGGTACGGCCAAACTTTCAGGAAACATTCCTCACACACAAAGAAAGAAAATATGTTATGTGCACATGTGTCCAGAAACGCTTACTTTCCATGTTAGAGCTCATTTTATTACTTCTCTTCAAATCACATTAATCATGGAATGGAAACGCACAGCAACAGAACGTACCAGCGTGACTTCAAACACTTTGTTACAGGAAATGTTCAAAATGTCCTCCGTTAGCGAGGATACATGCATCCACCCTCCGTCGCATGGAATCCCTGATGCGCTGATGCAGCCCTGGAGAATGGCGTATTGTATCACAGCCATCCACAACACGAGCACGAAGAGTCTCTACATTTGGTACTGTGGTTGCATAGACAAGAGCTTTCAAATGCCCCCATAAATGAAAGTCAAGAGGGTTGAGGTCAGGAGAGCATGGAGGCCACGGAATTGGTCCGCCTCTACCAATCCATCAGTCAGCGAATCTGTTGTTGAGAAGCGTACGAACACTTCAACTGAAATGTGCAGAAGCTCCATCGTGCATGAACCACACGTTGTGTCGTACTTGTAAAGGCACATGTTCTTGCAGCACAGGTAGAGTATCCCGTATGAAATCATGGCGGTGAATCGAGGAAGTACAGAACATACTGACGAAACTGAAATGAGCTGTAACATGGGAATTAAGAGTTTCTGGACACATGTCCTCGTAACATCTTTTCTTTATTTGTGTGTGGGGAATGTTTCCTGAAAGTTTGGCCATACCATTTTGTAACACCCTGTAGATTGAGTGACTCATAGATGTCTATAGAAATCTACTCAACAGATATCAAAATTCGAAAATTCAAAAATTGCAGTTTTAGATGTGTTTGGACTAATTAGAAAACGCGTCGTGCCCCAAGTACAATTTTGATGGGAAGTGTAGAAAACCAGTTATACCTCAAACAATTCATAATCATCGACTTGGTACTTTAAAGGTAAATACGTTTGATACCTAAATAGTATGCATATTTCAATATTGTATTCAGTTTTTTGATATTACTAACATGCAAATTGAAACTAGTCTTTTTGTGTAAGCAGTCTGAAATAGTATCATCATATGATTACTCATAAGGTAAAGAATGAGCTATAAAATATAAGTAGAAAATGTTCATTAAAACTTGTAGAAATGCTGTTGAATACTAACAATAATAAACGACAAAAAATTCCACTTTTAAATTCCTTGTAGCGGAGAAAGAGCGAAAAATAAAAAAAACACTTACTCAAGTTTTTATGAAACTTCACATCTGATTATGGTAATGGCTTTATTTCGTTATTTCCTTGCGAAAGCTGTTCAGATTCCCAGGTAGCTGCTGTGTGTTGCAGATGACGCCGGGTTGTCCGTTCCTGGAGCGCTGGAACACGCTGCTGGGCCGCGTTGCGCAGTCAGGCCTCCGCTCCAGATGGGAGAACGCTGTGTCCCTGAGAAGGCATCCAACACTCAGTGCGGCGCCCAGCGGCGCCACTGTGCTGCGGGTGGACCACCTCACAGGCGCCTTTCTCACTCTCGCCGTTGGTTCTACAATTGCTGTTCTTGTCTTCTCCATCGAGGTCATAGTCCATGGCCTCCAATATGCATCTGCCTGTTAGTTGCGAAACTACCCACTTTTCCAGTTATTCTTCATATATGTCATGAAAACAAAGCCAGTCCTTTTAAAATTATTTACGTTGCCTCTCTTACTAAGCAAGATGTGAAGTCAATTCGAATTACAGAAAAAGTGCTGCACTGCAAATTTTCAAAAAAATAAACATTTATTTCCTTTCGCTTTTCAAACAATGTGTACAGATTAAATGCTTGAGATGTAACACTCCTTTACAGAATTGTTGAACAAAAAATTAAGTCACTATTGTTTTGTTCTTAGAATTACTAAAAATTCTCTTATTAATGACACAGTGTTACCTTCCTACATTGCTCTCATGCATAGCACATTACGACATGGAATCATACTTTGAGAAAATACTAGTCTGGCCAAACACTCGTTTCTGCTGCAAAAGACAGCAATAAAACAATCAAAGAGGTGACATACAGTGAAACATGTAAGAATTTTTTCAAGGAACTGAAAATCATGACCCTACCATGTATTTATATTTTTGAAATTATATGTATTCTGAAGGCATGTCAGGAACTTTCTGTGTACAACAGTCTAGTACGTAGTTACAAAACAATAAATAGATAACATTTTCATATAGAAATAAACACAAAAGCTATGTATAAAAAACCGCCCTTTATTAGCCAAAAATCATGTTTAGTTTACTATCAAAGGAAATAAAAAGAATATAGGTGTCCACATCTTTAAAAAAGAAATGAAAAATCGAATTAGTAAGAAATTTCTTAGTTTCAATGAGCAGGTGAATCATCATTATTCATAAGAGAACACCTTATTTTCTTCATTACAGTGAACTGCTCATTATTCTCTTTTACCACATTCTGACTGTTGTTATGTGCCTTGTTTCATGTTATAAGAATATTTTATTTGCCAGTAAACATGGTATTTTTTTTTTAAATTGAGACAAATATCTCATATCATACTCAAAAAATGTTCAAGGTGAAAAGTCAATATTAGTAAATAGGACATTTGTCTGTGCTACAAATGATCATCTCCCAATAATCTTCTGCATAGGTAGGTTCAACTTGTATTTTCGAATAGGAATCTCCAATTTTTATTACTAATTCGGATTCCACGCCAATAAATATGTATAGTTTACTCAGATCATTGTTTTCCATTTGTGGTAGATTGCGCTGTAATTGACAAATATCAAGTGTGCCTGTTTTTGCAATTAAGAACCAACACATTTCGGTCTACATTTGAATTATGATGTAATGTAAACCTTTGTGTTGTAACTGTTGATATCCAGATTGTAGTTCCTGGACCACTCTAAACTTAGTTTTTAATTAGACATTGACACAGTTAACCATATAGTATTGTAAATCAATTTTGCAACAATAAGGGAACTTTCAAATACAAAGACCAACCGTTAGAACAGGAAGGTTTGCATTTACATCGTAAATGAAACGTTGAATCAAATGCGTCGATCCTTGATTGAGAAAAACAGGCACACTTCATATTATTTGTCAAATACAGCGCCATCTACCACAAATGGAAAACAGTGGTTTGAGTAAATTGCACGTACTTTCTGACGTAGAATCCGAATATGCAATTAGAATTGGCAGGGGGGGGGGGTGTTCCCATTTGAAAATACAAATTTGACCATGTCAATAGAGACGGGATGGCAAGGATGTGGCCAGCTGCAACACAGATGGATGACACCTTACTAATATCCCAGAGCACATAAGGTAATTTTGTGTTCTGGGATAATATTAAAGTTTCACCCTGTCGGTTCGATGCGTCGTTTACGAGATATTTAGTATTTTCAAGTTAACACAAACACCCTGTATAATATTAAGCCTTTTTTAATGCACTACTTTCTACACTGATGCTAAAAGATTATGACCATGTGCTTAATAGCTTGTTTGTCCGTCTTTGGAACGAAATATATCACTGATTCTGCGTATCAGGTATCCGACAGTTTGTTAGTAACTTTGTGGAGGTATGTGTCATGAGACGTCAACGCACATGTCATGTAATTCGCGTAGATGACGGGCCACTGATCTGCGAACGCGGTGATAGCGCCTGATAGGGACCCAGATGGGTTTCATAGGATTTACATCAGGCGGATTTGGTAGCGAAGACTGCAACGTGAGGTCACTATAATGCTCCTCAAACCACTGTAGCACGGTTCTGCCTCCGAGACACGGACAGTTATACTACTGAAAGATGAGATCGACGTCGGGGAAGACATCAAGCATGAAAGGGGTGCCGCTGGTTTGCATCTGTCAGTGTGTTTTTGATTACTATCAGACGTCCCGTGCAAGCGCAGGAGAATGTTTACCATAGCATACTATTACTTTAACCAAGCTGCGTCCGTGGCGCGCTGCACGTATCTAGCAGCCGTTCATTTCGATGACGACGTTTGTGGAGACAACCATCAACCTAATGTAGCAAAACTGTGATTCACCCGAAGAGCCGACACGTTACTATTGATCGATTGTCCCATGTCCACTGCAATCGTAAACGACGATGTCGTTGGATCAACATGTGAACATGTAAGGGTGATCTGCTACACAACTCCGTGTTCAACAATGTATGATGAACGGTGTGCTCCGAAACACTTGTGTGTTCACCAGCGTTTTGTTCTTTCGGGAGAGAAGCCACAGGTCACCATATGTCCTACTTTAGAGAGCAGACAAGCCTCCGACCTCACGTTCAGTGAAGAGCCGTGGACGTGCAATTATTTAGTGCCTAGAGGCTTCACTGTCCTACTTCTTTCCGCAAATGCTCACGAGAGTAGCAAGTGAACACTCAGCCAGCTTCCCCGTTTTCGAGATACTCGTTCACAGGCTCTGCGTAATAATAATTTGCCCTTTGTCAAACTCGCTTATCTCAATGCATTTCCCCACCTGAAGTCCATATCTTGGCTCGGGTGACCCCTTTTCCGTGTCTCCTCCGCTTACATACATTTGTTACCGCGTCACGTGTTCGCAACGCCACTAGGCTGCATCCAATGTCGCGCTGGGCAGTGGTCATAATGTTTTGGCTCGTGTGTGTGTGTGTGTGTGTGTGTGTGTGTGTGTGTGTGTGTGTGTGTGTGTGTGTGTGTGCGTGTGTGTGCGTGTAGCATCATGTATTACTTTATATGATGAACTCCAAGGATGCTAAATAAATCGACTTTAATTTTATTTTATTTTGTGAATAGTTCAAGATATTGAAACAGTTAATACTGGTAAGCACACGACTCGCATTCGGGAGGACGACGGTTCAAAACCGGCGTCTGGCCATCCTGATTTAAGTTTTCTGTGGTTTCCCTAAATCTCTTCAGGCAAATGTCGAAATGGTTCCTTTGATGGGATCCCTAATCCAATGGGATCAATGACCTCGTTGTTTGGTCCCCTCCCCGAAACCAGCCAATGAATACTTGTAGACTTTTAATCAGTCGATATACTAAAGGAAATATAGTTTAAATGGAATGGTAGACTCTTTTTACTGGCATTCGAAAGCTCTTGAAAATGATTCCCCAGCTTATGAGTATATACAGTATATTAGGCGTACTGCCGAAGGGGAAGAAAGTGACCACATGTAACAAAATTCTTTTTTTGCATTTTTGAAGCTTGCGTAAAACGAATAGAATCAAGATCATATTCAACTTTGAAATAAGACATCTCTAGATGTTTTGCATACGTTACACAGTAACTCTTCAACTGACTAGACCATGAGAGCTGCTCACCATGGCATTGCGAGCACCTCTCTTAGCCTGTTCAGTCGACGAGTTATTGTGCAACGGATTAAAAACGTCTGGTGATGCCTTACTAAGAAGTGTAAGCATTTCGTGAAATGATTTGTGTGTCCTGAAGCTGAGAAATACAATAAAATAACTGTCATGTTGTCTACTCCTGTACGACCTTTACTGCCTAATATGCAGAAAGTGTTGCTTAACTTAATTTGGAACACTCCCCTACTCTTATTTCCGACCTGAAGAAATCGTTTCAAAACTTTGTCTCTGTTATTACTGTGCATTCTAGCAGTTCATGATCTCTTACAATACAGAAATCCTTTTGAACCACGACATCTTGCACTGTTCCTTTATCGTTTGATTTTTCATTCCAATAACTCTTTACCGAATTCGTTCTCTAACAGTTTTCTTCTGAAGAAAATTGGTTCCAACAGTGAGTGTGTTTATTTCGATGAAAAGATATGGTACAACAAAAGAGTTTTGATTAAGTGGAGATGTACAGTGGAGATTTATCCAGGGTGGGATACTAACTATTGCCACCTAGAACAACTCCGAAATATGATAGTAGCTGAAAAGTTTGTGGGACAAATGTTGTATGGGACAACGAGGGCCATAATATGGCGTTGGTTTTTCGTTGCTAGGTGGGGTCGCTTCATATATATGAAGGTCAACTTTGTTTTTTTAAACGGCGTGCTGTAGTTTTGTACTTATTTTTTGATAGCAGCTATCGAGACGAATCCAATGATGTGTAACAGTAAGGTCTTTGAAGGTGACCAAAGGTCAAAAAGGTAGCATGAACGTCCATTTACAGAAGATGTTCGAAGTGATGACCATTGGTATCAATGCAGTGCTGCAATCTTATTATCATGGATTGAGTGGTTCTCCTAATCACTTTGGCACTTATCGAAGCACATGCTCTGACACTTCTCTCTCGTATATCGCGCAAATAGTAGATATTAGCCGAATATGGCGTATCCATCTAACATGCCAGTGACATGTGAACACCATTCGACAGATTCGCAATACAACACTAATAGGAACGGTAAGACTAGTATTGTCGAATCAAACTAATGTGAATTATATATTTCTTCGAAGAACAAGTCGATATCCTTCTTATTTACGGAGAATGCCAACGAAATTCAGTGAGAGGTAGAGACTTATACGATGATAGATATCCTCAACATACTCGCCCTACACGTCGTACTTTTTAATAAATGTATGATAAATTGAGAACAACTGGATCTTTAATGCACCGGAAACATATCCGACAAATGAAAGTTACTAACGCGGAAACAGAAGTTGGTACTCTTACCACTGTGGTTCGAGATCCTTGTGTTAGTTGGCGTCAAATAGAAAGGGAATCTGGCAAGAGCCAGAGTAGTGTTGTTCATGTTCTGCATCGCTATAAATATTATTCTTACTATATCAGTCTCCACCAAGAATTAACTGGTACGGATTGTATGCGCCGCATTGAATATGGCCGATGGGCTCAACTTCAAAGTCAGAGGGATGACACATTTATTAATTTGATTTTATTTACTGATGAGGCTACATTCACTAACCGTGGAAATGTTAATTTGCATAACATTATTGGGCAACTGAAAATCCATGTTGGCTGTGGCAAGTTGCACACCAAAAACCGTGGTCGGTGAATGTATGGTATGGGATTCTGGAGGACAGAATTATAGGCCCCTATTTCATTGAAGGAAATCTTAATGGTAGGGAGTACACCGCATTCATGAAAGAAACATTAGGTATGTTATTGGAAGAAATACCTTTAGGAACAAGGAACAGAATGTGGTATAAACACGATGGGTGTCTGGCACATTTTTCTCTGATGGTTAGAAATGAGCTGCAGAGACAAATCCCAAATCGTTGGATTGGAAGCGAAGGAGATGTGTTGTGGCCGACTCGTTCACCAGACTTGACGCCTCAGGATTTTTTCTTGTGGGGATTCGTAAAAGACATTGTTTATAAAGACGTTTCAGCTACACCTGAAGATATGTGCTTCCATAAGTGTCGATGTGATAAGGAATACCACCCAGTTCATGATAAGAAGATTGCAGCTCTGCATTGATACCAATTGACATCACATCTTCTGTAAATGAACGTTTATGCCACATTTTTTACCTTTGTTGATCTTCAAAGACCTTACTGTTACATATCATTGGATTTGTCTCGATAGCTGCTATCAGAAAATACACTCCTGGAAATTGAAATTAGAACACCGTGAATTCATTGTCCCAGGAAGGGGAAACTTTATTGACACATTCCTGGGGTCAGATACATCACATGATCACACTGACAGAACCACAGGCACATAGACACAGGCAACAGAGCATGCACAATGTCGGCACTAGTACAGTGTATATCCACCTTTCGCAGCAATGCAGGCTGCTATTCTCCCATGGAGACGATCGTAGAGATGCTGGATGTAGTCCTGTGGAACGGCTTGCCATGCCATTTCCACCTGGCGCCTCAGTTGGACCAGCGTTCGTGCTGGACGTGCAGACAGCGTGAGACGACGCTTCATCCAGTCCCAAACATGCTCAATGGGGGACAGATCCGGAGATCTTGCTGGCCAGGGTAGTTGACTTACACCTTCTAGAGCACGTTGGGTGGCACGGGATACATGCGGACGTGCATTCTCCTGTTGGAACAGCAAGTTCCCTTGCCGGTCTAGGAATGGTAGAACGATGGGTTCAATGACGGTTTGGATGTACCGTGCACTATTCAGTGTCCCCTCGACGATCACCAGAGGTGTACGGCCAGTGTAGGAGATCGCTCCCCACACCATGATGCCGGGTGTTGGCCCTGTGTGCCTTGGTCGTATGCAGTCCTGATTGTGGCGCTCACCTGCACGGCGCCAAACACGCATACGACCATCATGGCACCAAGGCAGAAGCGACTTTCATCGCTGAAGACGACACGTCTCCATTCGTCCCTCCATTCACGCCTGTCGCGACACCACTGGAGGCGGGCTGCACGATGTTGGGGCGTGAGCGGAAGACGGCCTAACGGTGTGCGGGACCGTAGCCCAGCTTCATGGAGACAGTTGCGAATGGTCCTCGCCGATACCCCAGGAGCAACAGTGTCCCTAATTTGCTGGGAAGTGGCTGTGCGGTCCCCTACGGCACTGCGTAGGATCCTACGGTCTTGGCGTGCATCCATGCGTCGCTGCGGTCCGGTCCCAGGTCGACGGGCACGTGCACCTTCCGCCGACCACTGGCGACAACATCGATGTACTGTGGAGACCTCACGCCCCACGTGTTGAGCAATTCGGTGGTACGTCCACCCGGCCTCCCGCATGCCCACTATACGCCCTCGCTCAAAGTCCGTCAACTGCACATACGGTTCACGTCCACGCAGCCGCGGCATGCTACCAGTGTTAATGACTGCGATGGAGCTCCGTATGCCACGGCAAACTGGCTGACACTGACGGCGGCGGTGCACAAATGCTGCGCAGCTAGCGCCATTCGACGGCCAACACAGCGGTTCCTGATGTGTCCGCTGTGCCGTGCGTGTGATCATTGCTTGTACAGCACTCTCGCAGTGTCTGGAGCAAGTATGGTGGGTCTGACACACCGGTGTCAATGTGTTCTTTTTTCCATTTCCAGGAGCTATAGCATGCCATTTAAAAAAAGAAAGTTGACCCTCACATTTCCTGAGCGATACCACCTAACAACAAAAAACCAACGTTATATTATGGCCCCTGTTGTCCCATGCAACTTTTGTCCCACAAACGTTTCAGCTCCTATCATACTTTTGGAGTTATTCTTGGTGAAAATAGTTAGTGACACCCTGTAGTTTACAAGCTTATCAGGAATGTTGATTTAACGCCTGGCTCTTTGAGAATAAACAATAAAGCTGTGAAGGGAACTGCCCAAACCCCTCTCCACTCTAATCCTTGTATTTTTGTTTCTTGCAGAATGTCACTCAGTATTGATGGCAATGGAACTTTTTCTCGTTGTAATGGCTGGATTACTGTGGCTGTGGTGAGATGTATTTCTGCTGCCTTAGCTGGACATGAGATTTTAATGAGAGAGGTACAGCTGCATCTACACATCACTGGTATAACATGATTTACCAAAGTCCTTATTAGCAATCGCCGACTTATGAAGTGTTTTATACATTGTAACATGTCTGTCATTAAAAGTCTCAAGTTCAGCTAAGGTAGCAGAAATATCTCTGTTACATAGCAATCCATAGCAATGATTTTGATTTTTTAAACTGTTAAAAGACCTCAAAATTTTTAAGTTGCATCACAAAACAAGATGGTTATATGGAGACAAACGTTAAATGGTTGGTGTTTGAATGTCTTTTATCAGTTCCCTCCACTTGCTGAGAGGTTATTTGTGATTGACTATACTTCTTCATTACAGACTATACCAGATGATTCACAAAGATGTTCAAATATTTTAATGTTATTCCCCAAGTAAAAAAGTTCATATAAACATATGTTTAGTTATGGAGTTATGGCTAATAAAACATTTTGCCTGAAATTTAGCAACTTCGCTAATATGAAGAAATTGGAAAACTGTACAAGGTTAAAGTAAAGCACGATTTCCATCTAATTTGTTATATTTTTCTGGTGAATCTAATAAAACAAATCCCAGACGTATAACTGCAGTAATTTTTTCAGAGCATCCAGACAAGCAAAGACGTAATTTCGTAACATTTTCAATTGATTAACTACTTGTCTCAATTTGATTTTTAAATCCCAGACAATTGTGCTAAGTTCTCATCAGAGGTAGTAGAGAATTTAATTTTGGGAAAATGATGTTAATAACGTTAACTGAAACTATATGAATGTGTCAAATAATCTGCTTCTATTAATACCATAGCACACGTGAATTAGTGTTAAACCAAAGCTCAGTGTTAATAAAGTTGTACATTGTACATACGATTTCACAATACATTCACAATAAATGTTGAAAACTGTCTCCACCGAGTTCAATGCATTTAGCTGCATGTGTTGGAAGAGATTTTGTTGCTCATTTCAGTTTTGCAGGATTTTTTTAAATTTCGTCTACTGCATTCATAATGTGAGCAAGTAATTCCTCATGTGTATTGACTTTGCCCTCATAAACTACATCTGGGACATGTTTTATTAGATTCACCAGACCAAAAACAAAAAATAAGTCGAACTCATGCTTTACTTTAACTTCGTACAATTTTGCGATGTTTTCATATTAGCAAAGTTGCATTATGTGAAGCATTATGTGGTGTAAGATTGCACTGTAAACTGATTAAAGGTCGATAAACAAGAATCCAGTGACCTCCTTTTCAAACCTATTCTCTATTATGTTAAATGAGTTATTTATGCTATACGGCTTATTTTTCGACTAAAATTGGTTTGTTCAGGTGTAAGTAATCCATCAATCTTTCCTGACAGATATTTCAAAATCATCATTTCAATTATATAATAACTGGATAGATTGTTAGCTCTGAGTGTTGGAAGCCTCATTTCCTGGTTTCTCGATAGCAATTATCTTGGTTTTGTTGTATATTTTTTAAATATTGTTCTGTTTTAAATAGTTATTGCAGAATTCCACAAGTAATTTTAGTACAATTTTCTATATAAACGAAAATAATGACAATATTAAATTAAATTTATATGGTGACTCAGTAAAATATGTAACTAACATATAGTTTAGGGATGGATGTAGATAACCAACTGAAGTGGAGAGAATATCTGAAAATGCAGGAAAAAAGAATTTCATCTATATGCTGTTCTCTAAGGGTCTGCTTGTAACATTAATTGTATGAAAGAAACTTACTATGCATATGATCACTCAGTCACTAGATGCAGTATATTTTGCTGGGGTCCGTAGACAGAAGATGAGAAGAAATTCAAATTTCAAAAGAGGACTCTAAGAATAATAAAAAAAAGAACAAATTGGCTCACTGCATGGATTTATTTAAAGAGCTAGGAATCTTGACTATTCCCTGTGAATATCTTTTCCAAACATTATAGTATGTTAGGAAAAAAGCACATCACAAATGCCATATGCTGCTGCATAAACAAACACAACACAAAAACTAATGAATTCCTGCACCTGAAAGGAAAACAAAAAGCAAGAACTCGAAACAGTACACCAGGGGTTAAAATTATATAATAAACTACTTCAATACATTACAGAAAAATCTTAATTAAACAGTTTCAAAGTAATCTATTAAAGTAGCCCCTCAAAAAAATTTACAATCTTAAAGATTATTTGAATGAAATGTAACTAAGCTAGTAATTAATAAAATTTGCAAGATTAATAAGTGACAACTTTTTAGCTAACTAACTTTTTTAATTAACTAAATGTAATATAGGTAATACATTGTTTCACATATATTTATTCCCTCGATTTCCCTACCTTGTTATTAATATTGTTGATTGTGTTATATATTTATACACATGTTGCTATATTAACTGATTAAAACCACATCATACACATGATCAGTGGTTGATAATAAATATGAATAATATGAAAATATGAAACGCTGTACACAAAATATGATATGTATTAACATTGTACATAAGATGATGATTGTAACTGTCTTTATTTGAAGACTAAACAAAAAGCTGTAAAAAGGGCTTATGTAGTGACCCTTTACAAAACCATGTAGCTTTGACTCACTTGGTCCCAAGGAATCTGATTAATTACAGTCAAAACACTGCACTGGAGACAACTAGCTATAATCTCATAATTCCCTTCTTCATACACTAGTCTACAACACTGCTAATAGTTGAAAATATTTGCTGGTGGTCAAATATAGATTAAAGCAGCTTCAAAGCATTTGGAATTTATACGTTCAACCTCTATCTTTTAGCATTAAGAATGCAGTCTATCTCTACATCTATATAACTATTCTGCAATTCCTCAATTCACATTTAAGTGCCTGGTAGAGGTTCATCAAACCATTTTCACACTGTCTTTCTACTGTTCCCTCTCAAACATTGTGATTTGAAAACAAACACTTTGACCTTTCTGTGCAAGCTCTAATTTCTCTTATTTTAGTTCAATGATGGTTTCTCCCTATGTAGGTGTGTGTCAAAAAAATATTTTTACAAATATAATAGAAAGAGACTAAAATTATGTGAAATGATTTCACTGCAACGAGGGATGCCATTGTTTTAATGATCACCAACCCAAGTCACATATCACATGACACTTTCTCCCCTATTTCAGATAATACAAAATGAGCAGCCCTTCTTTGAACTTTTTTGATATCTTCTCTCCATCTTATCTGGCAAGGATCCTGTAGCCCAAAGCAGTATTCTAGCAGAGAACAGACAGGTGTAGCGTAGCAGTCTCTTTAATAGACCTATTGTATCCTCTACGTGTTCTGATAATAAAATACAGTCTTTGGTTCACTTTCCCCCACTACATCATCTATCTAATCGTCACAATTTACGTTGTTCATAATTGTTATCCCTAGGTATGTTTTTGGCTTGACAGCTTTTAGAATGTATGATTTATCAAGTGATAGAAACTTTTAGATGAGTCTTACTTCTCATTCCTTAGAGTCAATTACCACTTTTTGCACCATACAAATATCTTGTCTAAATCATTCTGCAGTTGGTTTTGATCCTCTGATGATTTTACTAGATAGTAAATGACAGCAACAAATGCAAATAATCTATGATAACTGCTCAGATTATCTCTTAAATCTTTTAAATAGATTAGGAACAGACGAGGGCCTACAACACTTCCCTGGTGAACGCCAGATATCACATCTATTTTGACTGATAACTTCCCATCGATCACTATGAACTGTGCCAAAGTGACAGGACATTATGAATCCAGTCACACAACTGAGGTGGTATTACACAGGCAGGCAATTTGATTAGAAGCTGCTTATAAGGATCGGTTCAAAGTATGGAATCAGTTTGAGATCCCCAGTCGATAGCACTCATAACTTCATGTGAATAGAAAGCTAATTGAGTCGCACAAGAGTGATATATTTTGAATCTGTGCTGACTATCGCACTCATTACTTCATGAGACTAAACAGCTAATTGTGTTGCTCAAGAGTGATATACACAACTGGCTATTAAAATTGCTACACCGCGAAGATGATGTGCTACAGACGCGAAATTTAACCGGCAGGAAGAAGATGCTGTGATATGCAAATCATTAGATTTTCAGACCATCCACATAAGTTTGGCGCCGGTGGCGACACCTACAGCGTGCTGACATGAGGAAAGTTTCCAACCGATTTCTCATACACAAATAGAAGTTGACCGGCGTTGCCTGGTGAAACGTTGTTGTGATACCTCGTCTAAGTAGGAGAAATGCATACCATTACGTTTCCGACTTTGATAAAGATCGGATTGTAGCCTATCGCGATTGCGGTTTATCGCATCGCGACATTGCTGCTCGCGTTGGTCGAGCTCCAATGACTTTTAGCAGAATATGGAATCGGTGGGTTCAGGAGGGTAATACGGAACGCCGTGCTGGATACCAATGGCCTCGTATCACTAGCAGTCGAGATTACAGGCTTCTTATCTGCATGGCTGTAACGGATCGTGCAGCCACGTCTCGATCCCTGAGTCAACAGATGGGGTCGTTTGCAAGACAACAACCATCTGCACGAACAGTTCGATTACGTTTGCAGCAGGGTGGACTATCAGCTCGGAGACCTTGGCTGCAGTTACCCTTGATGCTGCATCACAGACAGGAGCACCTGAGATGGTGTACTCAACGACGAACTTGGGTGCACGAATGGCAAAACGTAATTTTTTTGGATGAATGCAGGTTCTGTATATAGCATTATGATAGTCGCATCCCTGTTTGGCGACATAGCGGTGAACGCACATTTGAAGCGTGTATTTGTCATCGCCATACTGGTGTATCACCTGGCGTGATGGTATGATGCGCCATTGGTTACACATCTTGGTCACCTCTTGTTCGCATTGACGGCACTTTGAACAGTGGACGTTACATTTCAGATGTGTTACGACCCATGGCTCTACCCTTCATTCGATCCCCACAAAACCCTACATTTCAGCAGGATAGTGCATGACCGCATGTTGTAGGTCTTGTACAGGCCTTACTGGATACAGAAAATGTTGGACTGCTGCCCTGGCCAACACATTCTCCAGACCTCTCAGCAATTGAAAACGTCTGGTCAATGGTGGCCGAGCAACTGGCTCATCTCAATACGCCAGTCACTACTCTTCATGAACTGTGGTATTGTGTTGAAGCTGCATGAGCAGCTGTACCTGTACACGCCATCCAAGCTTTGTTTGACTTAATTCCCAGGCGTATCACGGCCGTTATTACGGCCAGAGGTGGTTGTTCTGGGTACTGATTTCTCAGGATCTATGCACCCAAATTGCGTGAAAATGTAATCACAAGTCAGTTCTAGTATAATATATTTGTCCAATGGATACCCGTTTATCGTCTGCATTTCTTCTTGGTGTAGCAATTTTAATGGCCAGTTGTGTATGTTGAATCCATGGTGACTATGTTTCAAAAGATCGTTTTCTTCAAGGTAATTCATAATGTTTGAAGACAGTACAAGTTCCAAAATCCTGCTGCAAATCCACATCCATGATATGGATCTGTAGTTCAATATATTACTCCTATTTCCGTTCTTGAGCATTGATGTGACCTGTGCAACCTCCCAGTCTTTAGGTACAGATCTTTTATCAAGTGACCAGTTGCATATGACTGCTAAGTATAGAGATATTTTATCTGCATACTTTGATGGGATTCTATTTGATACACAATCTGAACTGGAAGGCTTTCTTTTATTAAGTTATTTGAGTTGCATTACTATGCTGGGGATATCTGCTCCTAAGTTACTCATTTTGGCAGCATTTCTTGATTCGAATTTTGGAATATGTACGTTGTCTTCTTTGGTGAAGGAATTTCAGAAACTAAATTTAGTAATTCCAATTCAGTGACACTGTTGTCAATAACATTATCATTGCTACTATGCAGTGAAGGTATTGATTGTGCCTTGCTGTTGGTATACTTTACATATGACCAGAATC
This sequence comes from Schistocerca gregaria, assembly GCF_023897955.1. Lineage (NCBI taxonomy): Eukaryota > Metazoa > Arthropoda > Insecta > Orthoptera > Acrididae > Schistocerca > Schistocerca gregaria. Next base: position 348,941,119 of record NC_064926.1, read on the forward strand.
TCTTTGGGTTTTCTGGCAGATTTTGGGACAGAATTTCGTTGTGGAAATTATTAAGAGCATCTAGAACAGAATTCCACATTAAATGTCAAGCTTTAGTTAAACTTTGCTAGGCTTGGAAATTTTGCATTCTTTTAAAAATTACAGCTCATTTTTCGTTGCAGTGTCGTGACCTGCCTTCTAGGCCATAGGGATCAGTATCCTCCTTTATTAATCTATTCGGTACAAAGCTCTCAATGTAGTTGATACTATTTCTTTGCATTCAAGCCACACATGATCTACGCTTAGATAATTGGTTTGAAAGGAACAGACTGTCTATTAGGAAGACGTCAAGCGAATTTCTATCTGCTTTTTTAAATATATATATTTTTTTATTTTTGGTTGTTAGACCTTTGCTAGGTTACAGTCTGCAGCTGTTAGATAATTTGAAAAAAGAAACTTATTTGTGCAATCAGCAGTACAATCCTATGTTTATTCTCTACTTGTTTCGACAATTACAAACATCTTCACAAGCGAAAAACAGTGTACATATTGATAATCACAAAGTTTGCAGTACTGTAATATTGCCAAAGCACAGCGCATTTATATGGTCTATGTTATGACAGAGTATGACAATTATACAGGGTGAACACTGATAAAACCGACAAATTGCAGGGATTCCTTACTGGAAATGGAGGAAAAAAGATCCTCTGACTATGTGTCCACAAATGCATCATTGCATGGTAGATGATGCTGACGAATGAAAGTTCCTCAATGTGCCATGTATTCCTCGTGTGTTGCAGGCTTTGTGATTGAAGCAGCCTACTTTAACCAGCAGAATTGGTGTAGCATTCATGTTAGGTTCTTAGGTTCGACAATATCCTGTAGAGGGTGGTCCTCCAAATATGGTGTAAGCATAGTCCGCTGCCTCCCTACATATTTTTTCTGTTTGAAAGAACCCACGATCACACAATCGTTCATAATGGCGTGAAATGTTGTATGATGTGATTGGTGTCTCTGATGGTAATTGTTTTTGTATAGCCATGTTGCCTCTTGACTGTTTTAATCGTGGACATACATAAACACCATATCGGCTTGTTCCTGACATGCATCCTGGACGAGTCTACTGCTTACAGCAGGTTGCTTCAATCATACAACCTGCAACGCTCAAGGAACACACGGCATATGGTCAGAGGAACTCTCAGTCGTCAGCGACATTCATCATGGCAATGATACATTTCTGGAAACATATTCATAGGACCCCTTTTCCTCCATTTCCAGTCAGGAATCCATCCCTGCAGTTCGTCTGTTTCATTAATGTTCAATTTGTATATGTTCTACGTTTTATTGGCTTATATATGACCAAAGTGTATCTTTGATCGATTGATATATTCTGTTTTTCTCCTGTGAAGATGATCCTATTAATCGAAACCGATAGAGAATAAACATACAGTTGTACAGTTGATTACCCAAATACGCTTTTTCAAAACATTTTTGGTTGGTTTGGATTTCATTGTATTTATTCTGGCTACAACGATCTTGCTGTCACTAATTCCTGTATCTGTCATGATGCTCCCCTTTTAGCTTGGACTTATTTGTTGCAATGAGGTCAAGTATACTTTTGCAACCATTTACACTTCAAGAGGCCCTTGAACTAATTATTCAAAGTAGCTTTAGGGGAAGGAATAATTTCAAGCAACATCTTATGCCTACCACAGGCTTTGAATATGTATTTTCGCCAACATATTGAGTGTAGATTGAAGTCACGACCAACTTTAACTCTGTGGATAGGGTACTTATTTGAAACGTTACTGATGTTTACTTTGGACATTTCAGCATCTCTACCATCTGTGTCAGAGTGTCGGTAAAAGGAACCAATAAGTAATTATCTTCTAGTTGTCAAGTATAACCTGTATCCATCATAATTCACAGGAACTATCTACTTCAATTTCGCTACAAGATGAACTACTTCTAATAGTAACAAAAATGCCACTAACAAATTATTTAATTTATCTTTTCTGAACACTAATAGGTCGTTTATAAAAATTTCATATGAACTTATCTCCACCTTTAGCCAGCTTCTGGTGTCTGTAATGATTTTAGCATCAGTGCTTCCTATTAGCGCTTAAAGTTATGGTTCTTTTCCAATGTACTATGGTTCCTAGTTCTACCCTCATCCTGAGTTTGAACAGCACCCTTTGAGACTGAATCCCTTTTTGTTTTTTCCCAAGACCGTTAACTTAAAAAACCGCCCAGTCCACTCCACACAGCCCCCACTACCCATGCAGCTACATCCTGGCCAATTAAGCAGAACCCGATATCCCATCAACCAATGTTGCAAGTCAATGAGTCTGCAGGATACCCAGTCGCAAGACCGTCTGAGCCTCTAATTCAGACCCTCCACTCAGCTCTGTACCGAAGGTCAGCAGTCGTTCCTGTCAATAATGCTACAGATGGCAAGCCTCCATCTCTCAAGCAAGACTGGTAGTCTTTACCACCTCAGTTAGTCACCTGAAGCCAGACAGAGTCTCTTCTGGTCCAAAACGACACACATCGCTAGTACAGACATGATCCGCCACCTGCAGTGGGATGCGTCCTCTTCTCGAACGACCTGTTCCACATCTACATCTACATCTACACTACGCAAGCCACCCAACGGTGTGTGGCGGAGGGCACTTTACATGCCACTGTCATTGCCTCCCTTTCCTGTTCCAGTCGCGTATGGTTCGCAGGAAGAACGACTGCCGAAAAGCCTCCGTGTGCGCTCGAATCTCTGTAATTTTACATTCGTGATCTCCTCGGGATGTAAAAGTAGGGGGAAGCAATATGTTCGATACCTCATCCAAAAACGCAACCTCTCGGAACCTAGACAGCAAGCTACACTGCGATTCAGAGCGCCTCTCTTGCAGAGTCTGCCACTTGAGCTTGTTAAACATCTCCATAACGCTATCACGCTTACCAATTAACCTGTGACGAAACGCACCGCTCTTCTTTGGATCTTCTCTATCTCCTCTGTCAACCCGACCAGGTACAGATCCCACATTGATGAGCAATACTCAAGTATAGGTCGAATGAGTGTTTTGTAAGCCACCTCCTTTGTTGATGGACTACATTTTCTAAGCACTCTCCCAATGAATCTCAATCTGGCATCCGCCTTACCAACAATTAATTTTATATGATCATTCCACTTCAAATCGTTCCATACGCATACTCCCAGATATTTTACAAATGTAACTGCTACCAGTGTTTGTTCCGCTATAGTGTAATCATACAATAAAGGATCCTTCTTTCTATGTATTGGCAGTACATTACATTTATCTATGTTAAGGGTCAGTTGCCACTCCCTGCACCAAGTGCCTATCCACTGCAGATCTTCCTGCATTTCCCAGCAATTTTCTAATGCTGCAACTTCTCTGTATACTACAGTATCATCCGCGAAAAGCCACATGGAACTTCCGACACTATCTACTAGGTCATCTATATATATTGTGAAGAGCAATGGTCCCATAACAATCCCCTGTGGCACGCCAGAGGTTACTTTAACGTCCGTAGACGTCTCTTCATTGAGAACAACATCTCAGATGACTCCTTCAGTATCACACAGAGTGCACACTGCTCTTCTTCTCCTTTTTCTGGGACCATATCACAAAGGCACCTAATATTGGAGCTCCCAATTACTAGTAATCCTACCCTCTGTGAATGCCCGTATCTTGTAGGCTGAAAGGCTTCCCAAGAAACATGAAAAGCAAGTGCATCTGGCTCAGAAGCTATATTAGCCACAGACAGCATCTGAAGCCTGTTTGTCAGACAAACCGGTTAGGCCTTTTGATCGACCCCCTAGAAAGCCTTGTGTTGCCTGCCATACCTTGAAACGAGCTCCCAATCGACCAAGGGTGAAGGGTGAACCTTTTTGTGGGCAGTAACTGGAGCAGCCACAGTAGTGGCCCTATCCATACTGAAGACAGCAGAACTCCACACAGCTACTAAGATGTGAGACTGTGTCTAGTAGGTACATAAACACACAATAAATTGAAGAATTAGTCTACTAACCATGTAGGTAAATGAAAATAATTTTCTTCTAGTTAGAAGTTTGAAAAACAGTTCACAAATAGAAGCCAACTCTCTTGTTGTGATGGTGGAGCAGGAACTGCCGTCTTATTGAGCTGTCTGACCAACACTGACAGTTCAAGCAAGGTACATTACTCTCAAACACATACATCATGTAAACAGGCGACAGAAGGCCAAATAATACTGACAGGCCACTGTGTCATCCTCAGCTGATAGGCGTCATTGGATGTGTATATGGAGAGGCATGTTTTCAGCAAACAACTTTCCCAGACATTATCAGTTTTCATTATTTGAACCACTACTTCTCCGTCAATTAATTCCTCTGGTGACCTCACAAGGGCTGAGTGCATCCTACTTGTCAACAGGGGACAGACCCGGACAGTCGCCCATCCAAATACCAGTCAAGCCTGAATGTGCTTAACTTCAGTGATAGATAGGGAGCGATGTTACTATTGCAACAAGGCCATTGGCAAATATGCACTACACAGCTATTAAAACGTGAGCCTGTGCCTAGTAAGCACATAAACATGTAAGAAATTTAAACATTAAAGCTACTAAGCACAAAAGTAGTACAAAATAAATCGCTTCTAGTTAGAAGCTCGTAAAATAATTCACAAAATAACGCTGATTGGCAACATTGTTTCCTCCAGTGTTCCGCCTATGTTTCTAACTTTGTCTTAGTTTTTGTCCACATTAGCAGCAAACGTTTCTCAACTTAAACTCCTGGAAATTGAAATAAGAACACCGTGAATTCATTGTCCCAGGAAGGGGAAACTTTATTGACACATTCCTGGGGTCAGATACATCACATGATCACACTGACAGAACCACAGGCACATAGGCACAGGCAACAGAGCATGCACATTGTCGGCACTAGTACAGTGTATATCCACCTTTCGCAGCAATGCAGGCTGCTATTCTTCCATGGAGACGATCGTAGAGATGCTGGATGTAGTCCTGTGGAACGGCTTGCATTGCCATTTCCACCTGGCGCCTCAGTTGGACCAGCGTTCGTGCTGGCCGTGCAGACCGCGTGAGACGACGCTTCATCCAGTCCCAAACATTCTCAATGGGGGACAGATCCGGAGATCTTGCTGGCCAGGGTAGTTGACTTACACCTTCTAGAGCACGTTGGGTGACACGGGATACATGCGGACGTGCATTCTCCTGTTGGAACAGCAAGTTCCCTTGCCGGTCTAGGAATGGTAGCACGATGGGTTCGATGACGGTTTGGATGTACCGTGCCCTATTCAGTGTCCCCTCGACGATCACCAGAGGTGTACGGCCAGTGTAGGAGAACGCTCCCCACACCATGATGCCAGGTGTTGGCCCTGTGTGCCTCGGTCGTATGCAGTCCTGATTGAGGCGCTCACCTGCACGGCGCCAAACACGCATACGACCATCATTGGCACCAAGGCAGAAGCGACTTTCATCGCTGAAGACGACACGTCTCCATTCGTCCTTCCATTCACGCCTGTCGCGACACCACTGGAGGCGGGCTGCACGATGTTGGGGCGTGAGCGGAAGACAGCCTAACGGTGTGCGGGACCGTAGCCCAGCTTCATGGAGACGATTGCGAATGGTCCTCGCTGATACCCCAGGAGCAACAGTGTCCCTAATTTGCTGGGAAGTGGCGGTGCGGTCCCCTACGGCACTGCGTAGGATCCTACGGTCTTGGCGTGCACCCGTGCGTCGCTGCGGTCCGGTCCCAGGTCGTAGGGCACGTGCACCTTCCGCCGACCACTGGCGACAACATCGATGTACTGTGGAGACCTCACGCCCCACGTGTTGAGCAATTCGGCGGTACGTCCACCCGGCCTCCCGCATGCCCACTATACGCCCTCGCTCAAAGTCCGTCAACTGCACATACGGTTCACGTCCACGCTGTCGCGGCATGCTACCAGTGTTAAAGACTGCGATGGAGCTCCGTATGCCACGGCAAACTGGCTGACACTGACGGCGGCGGTGCACAAATGCTGCACAGCTAGCGCCATTCGACGGCCAACACTGCGGTTCCTGGTGTGTCCGCTGTGCCGTGCGTGTGGTCATTGCTTGTACAGCCCTCTCGCAGTGTCCGGAGCAAGTATGGTGGGTCTGACACACTGGTGTCAATGTGTTCTTTTTTCCATTTCCTGGAGTGTATTTACATCGCCTACAACACTATTTTTTGTAATTTTTGGGAACATGCCTGTTGGAGACCACCGGTTTTTTTATTACTTAAGAATGAACATGAACAGTCACAACCGCAAAAAACTCATTTTTTATGAGGTTATCGGTTTTGGTCTGTTTTAGATCCTCTTCAGACCTACCACCATGATGTACAGTGGCGGTGAAACGAGCAGGCGCTATGCCTCCACTAACACTAACTGCTCTAGCGTTTGTGGAGACATAGCGCCTGATCCTTTCACCGCCAACATCTACCATCATGGTGGTAGGTCTGAAGATGGTCTAAAACAAACCGAAACAGGTAACCTCATAAAAGAAGAAGTTTCTCGCATTTGTGACTGTTCATGTTCATTCTTAAGCTACTTGTTGCATTGTTTTCTTATTGTATGCTATCTGTAATATGCACTGCAGCATTATTAATACTTGACGGTTCATGCAAACACAATGAAAAGCTCATCGTCGACGTTTTTTCTTTTCTTATTTATCGTGACTTTTGGCCTGAAGGCCATACAGTTACCACTCAGTGCTTTAGAGTTTTACAGAAGAAGGCTTTCTTCACTTGTTTTGAAACTACTGTATTATTTTGATGAAGTAGAGTTTGTATAGCAGTCGGTAATGGTTGATAAAATTGATTAGCTGTTTTGTGACTGATCTGCTGGTTTCCATACAGTCGTCGTCGTTGGTGAACGAAAACACTATAGAAGCACTGGTGTGAGTAACTTGCTATGAGAACTGAACTTGGAAGACAGCTCTAGTTTCTATAATTTCACTTGGATATCATGTAATGATACTGAGCTTCTAGCGAATACGAAACACCATTTACTAAAAAAAACAGAAATTTCTCTAAAGCAATTACAGTCAGTCATGTTATTAGACTTAGCTTTTTGGTAAAGGGAGATTCGTTCCAGAACCTTGACTATTTATTTCACGTTTCGAAGCAACCTACGACAAAAGACCTTAGTTTCTTTTCTATGCAGTCTTTGTCAGTATCCTACCAAATGCAGCCCCAGTTCACCGCAGAGCGTTTTGTTTTATTGCTATTCTTTTACTGTTTGCTTCAGATATTCCTCAAGCAGCCCTCTGGCTTGTGCAACCATAGCAACTCAACACTCTGCTTCCTCGACCACTGCATTTTTTCGGAAAAAAATGATATAGCAAGGGAAAACAAAATCCCTTATTCTACACAACAGATGACACAATGCGACATCTAAAACTACACCAGCGCCATGCATCAGTAACATGTGGTAGCTAGCCTGAAATATTGTTTCCTTTTATATGTACTAACACTTCTACCAACAGATGAATTGTGATTTATTCATCTCATAACATACAAATGCTAATCATTTGATCATAGTAGAGGATATAAATCAAAATATGGTTAATACAGTTTCACTATATAAAACTACACCACAATTAATAATGTGGAGCTGTATTAAAAAGTTAATGTAACTTTTTTATGAAACAATACCTTTACATATTTATATAACAAGACTTTTGAACAACTACATCCTGCTCAAATATTCAGTTCATCATTCATGAAATGTTCAATAGAGTAGTAGCATCGTTGAAGCAGAGTATCATTTAGGTTTATTTTCAGTGAATCTGCTTTCATACTCTGTATGTTCTTGGCTTTTAGTTTATTGTAAATTTTCATCCCCATAAACTGGGGAGTCTGAGCATTCAACTTTAAATGATGACAGTGATCGTAATTTTTTATTTTTTGTGTTATAACTGTGATCAAAGTGTTCTCCTTGCATTATTCTAAATTGCTACGCAAAAAATATCAAAGACATATAGGGAAGCTCCTGTTAATAATTTCAAGTTTTTCAATAACGAGCGATATAACATACTTTGATGCACAGCACACATCTTTCTAATAATTCTTTTACATAATTTCAGTATGCACATTAAGGTCCTCGAAATTTCCCAAAATGTAACTTGTAACTAATTTCAAGTAGCTATTTACGAATATTACCAATATTTGTAATGCAAACGAAAAGCTGTATAGTTTTTTGCTAGATATTCCACATATTTCCAGAATGAGATTTTCACTCTGCAGCAGAGTGTGCGCTGATATGAAACTTCCTGGCAGATTAAAACTGTGTGCCCGACCGAGACTCGAACTCGGGACCTTTGCCTTTCGCGGGCAAGTGCTCTACCAACTGAGCTACCGAAGCACGACTCACGTCCGGTACTCACAGCTTTACTTCTGCCAGTATCCGTCTCCTACCTTTCAAACTTTACAGAAGCTCTTCTGCGAACCTTGCAGAACTAGCACTCCTGAAAGAAAGGATACTACAGAGACATGGCTTAGCCACAGCCTGAGGGATGTTTCCAGAATGAGATTTTCACTCTGCAGCAGAGTGTGCGCTGATATGAAACTTCCTGGCAGATTAAAACTGTGTGCCCGACCGAGACTCGAACTCGGGACCTTTGCCTTTCGCAGGCAAGTGCTCTACCAACTGAGCTACCGAAGCACGACTCACGTTCGGTACTCACAGCTTTACTTCTGCCAGTATCCGTCTCCTACCTTTCAAACTTTACAGAAGCTCTTCTGCGAACCTTGCAGAACTAGCACTCCTGAAAGAAAGGATACTGCGGAGACATGGCTTAGCCACAGCCTGAGGGATGTTTCCAGAATGAGATTTTCACTCTGCAGCGTAGTGTGCGCTGATATGAAACTTCCTGGCCGATTAAAACTGTGTGCCCGACCGAGACTCGAACTCGGGACCTCTGCCTTTCGCGGGCAAGTGCTCTACCATCTGAGTTCGAGTCTCGGTCGGGCACACAGTTTTAATCTGCCAGGAAGTTTCATATCAGCGCACACTCCGCTGCAGAGTGAAAATCTCATTCTGGAAACATCCCTCAGGCTGTGGCTAAGCCATGTCTCCGCAGTATCCTTTCTTTCAGGAGTGCTAGTTCTGCAAGGTTCGCAGAAGAGCTTCTGTAAAGTTTGGAAGGTAGGAGACGGATACTGGCAGAAGTAAAGCTGTGAGTACTGGACGTGAGTCGTGCTTCGGCAGCTCAGTTGGTAGAGCACTTGCCCGCGAAAGGCAAAGGTCCCAAGTTCAAGTCTCGGTCAGGCACACAGTTTTAATCTGCCAGGAAGTTTCATTCCACATATTTATTCAAAAATAAATTCTTGTCTGGGTTTAATCCTAAAAATTTCATAGAATCTGCTCCTCTAGATTTTGATTTTTTGATTTACTTTAATTTCTTGGCATGTGGACTATTCTGTTCTCAACTGGATGACATGGTTTTTTTGGTACATTCAGGGGTAATCTATTGAGATGAAACTATGTTCCTAAATGATCTATTGTATTGATGATGCAAACAGGGATAGTTTCTGGCTCATGCTAAAAAATTAAAAGAGATATCTCATCTGTAAATGAAACAGATGGGACGTTTATGTTGATTGATAGGTCTTTAATGTAGAACAGAAACAAATAATGTCCTAGGATAGAAACTTGAGGGGCACCTTTTGTTATTGTCTTCCACCTGGAAGAATAATTTGCTGCATTTATAGAGACAACCACTCTTTATTTCCTATTGAACAGGTATGAAGTAAGTCAATGTAGAACATTAACCTTTAATTCCATATCTGTCAAGTTAGGATTTTGTGAGATCACAAAAGATCCCTGCAATTTTATTTTTATTGTCTAATGATGCACTAATCTTGTCAACAAACTTATTAATTAGATCTGTAGTACTTTTTCCACACTGGAAGCAAAAGTGATTTTTCAACATAATCTCATATTTTTCAATGAAATTTCGAATCTGGATGGCAGTGGCTTTTTCGGATACTTTAGAAAGGACTAGAAAAAGAAATGTCTTCTCTTGACCATGTTTTGAATAGCGGTTTTACTTTTACATACTTTAAAGCTCTAAGAAACATCCATGTTCAAAAGATTGGTTTGTTATTGTGGATAATGAGTGTCCTATTATTTTACCCACAAATTTGAGAACTTTCATGTGCATCCCATCCCAACCTACAGAAGTTTTGCTTTTCAGTGTAAATATAATATTTTATACTTCTGTTGCTGACACTATTTGAAATTTTGTGAGGTATTCAGGCATTTTATCTAGTCTGGAGGGACATACTTTGTTGTCATAATCTACAACACTGATATCTGACTATGCTACATTAATCAAGAATTCCTGGAAGTGCTCTGAAATTTGGGCTGGTTTAACAATAAATGTGTCTTCAAGCTGATTAACAAATTTCATGATTAGAGGCTTTATTACCTTATTCAGATTTCACAAATGACCACACCGCCTTTCATTTCTTCTCATGTCTTAAAATTAAACTATTATATACCATTTACTTTGCTGATTGACAATTTATTAAACGTAATTTTTTATTGTCTAAGATGTTCGACTAAGTCAGCATTTTTATTATTTCTTATTTGATTATGTAGCTATCTTCTCTTTGAGCTAGAGATTTTTATATCTTTAATGGCCCATTTCAGTTTTTTGTCATATTATTCAAATCAGTTTTAGGTGTGAAACGTTTCACTGACAACATTTTAAAAACTACTTAAGAATGCTCCAAAATTTACACTGCTTGAAATATTTTGGTCAAAGTGCTATTCAGCTTCATTCTTCTTATCATGCAATAAAATCATGTCTTCCTGACTGAAGTTCATTTTCATGTAGACATTTTTACAAAAGACTTTCTTACTTAATCTCAGATCAATAAATAATGCTGCATTATCAGGAACTCCTAAATCAAAATCAAATTTATGTGCATCATAAAAAATATAATTAGTTAAAATACTGTCAGTACATGCAGATGACTAATTATTTTCTCTCATTGATTCAGAAAAATTTAAATTGAAACCATATTTTTTCACTATCTGCACGAATTTTGATGCTTCACCCTTTTCTTTGAACACATTAATGTTGAAATCAAGGGGACTGATGACCTCAGAAGTCCCATAGTGCTCAGAGCCATTTGAACCATTTTGTTGAAATCAACAGCAATTACATTTTTCCTTTTTCTCTTCACTGAGGTGTTCTAGCAAAAATTGAAATTTATGTAGGTTATACTCAGTTGTGACCTTCCCTCGGATTCTATAAATTGACATTAAACCAGTATTTAGGTTCCTTAATTTCGCACAGCAACCCTTCAAAATACACTCTTCATTTAAACGATCAGTAGCTTCTTACATGGCAACTCTGGCGTTAGGGACTTGCTTATTCTGTATAAAATATAGTCGTAAATAATAATAGTGATGCAGTCACTGTTGGTTGGTAATATTTACTGGCAAAATGCAACCTAACCCTAGATTGCGTACTTACTACTACCCTGTGTGGCCGTTTTTCAGTACGACTTGAAAAGAGAGAGAGATTATTAATTGATCACCGATGCATCAGTTCTCGATTGTCCTCAGGAGGGGTACAGACTGATTAGACGAAGGCGTTTTCTTAAATAACCTTTTGACCCACATTTCCTTCACTGTAACAAAGCTCTTAGAAATTTGAAGATCTTTGTGGTTAGTAAAAGAAAAAAATAGGAAGAAAGTTATTGCATCCTAAAATATTAACATATTTTTAACAAACTGGCTTGAAACTTCTAGACATTGACAAATACATAATAAATATATGACTTACATCTGATATTTCTTTTGTACATGGCGCAGTCCAATAATCGCTGCTCTGTCAGTCCATTCCTTCTTAAAATTAAATGTCCTTGCGTGCACCCGAGTTACCGAAGCATTTGTTCACATAGTTTTACACAAAATAAAAATACAACTTGTAGCAATGCTACGTAGTACGTCTTTACACATCGGCGATCAAAAGTACAAGGGACAATGAAGTCTCTAGAATATTTCTTAACAAAAGATAGATTGTTCTTTCTTCTGTTTCGCAGCTTCTTGCTATCAAGCACTGCGGCAATGATTTTAAATATCTGAGCCCAGCAGATCATTGTGTTTATTTAAAGTATTTGAACGCTGGATGCACGTCTTGGTATAGGCTCACACACACACAAAAAAAAAAAACATTTCACCTCTTTACTCTCGAGCTGTGATGCTTAGCATCTTTACGAACTACAGCTCATTGGTTGTCCTTTCCTTTTATGGCAAATACCTCATATGCAAAGTATCTGAAATCCAGTAATATTACATTGCTTTCCGCATGAGGAGCACTGACTTCATCAGGATCATCGGGACTCACTCATAGTCGTAATATTACTGCTTTCGTGAATAAAGTTGGTGTTACTTGCTAAAATTCTTTACAATAGATATTCGTACAATTGAAATTGATGACATCTTGTTCATAGAGTAATTACATGACAATTGAGCCGTACTCTTTCTAATGTATTACACAAGGATAACAAATCTTCATTTCTCTGTAAGAGACATGACATAATAAATATTAAAAAATAATAAAGAAATATATTGATTCACAGGAAGTCCTGGTGCATTGTGCACACGTGGAAAAATATATTACAAAGAATGGACATTTTTGTTCTACAGTGACATTTACAGTAACATTTTTTCATGGTCTTGACGAAGATTTCTTGCGATAAACATGTAGCACTTAACCGATTTATAGCTTTCATGACCTACTAAAAAAAATGTATCACTATACATGCATAGGTATGACTTGCACTGAGAGTGGTGAAACTTTGGTTATAAATGATAGCACTGCACATGAGAGGGGAAATTGACTGCACTTTCACAAGTGGAGGAAAGTAAGGCATCACTTTCACTGTGAAAGTTGAAGTGGTTGTCTAGATGTGATGGCCCGTTGGAAACACGTCATGGATCAGGAAATGGAAGACTGGTTGTGTGACATGTTGAGCCATTTGGTGGCGGTCTCTGTCTCACTTGACACATGTTCGAGCTTCCATCCATGTTCTTATACATAAAAAATACAGAGAAAATCTGTATTAGAATGTACTTACTTACTAATAACTTAGTCTAAAAGAAAATTGGATTAGGTAAGGCTAACAGTTGTTTATGTACATAAGGTGTCATTCTCTTAGGAATGCTTAGTTCTGGTATTTATTTATTTTTCTGGTTTTATATGGGTCTACATGTTTTCGTCATTACTTGACCTGGTCTATAAATTTGGTAGCAATTCTCAAAGTCGAGTTTAAGAGTTTTCAGATTAGTGCCTTGGTGATTTTATAAGGTACATGGTTTTCTCAGATTTTATATTGAAAGTATTTCAAATACATTTTTCGCCTGCACTCGTTATGCAAAGGAAGCTAGATTGTTGAGCACACAGCATACTTTGTGTTACGTCCGTTTGTCATAGACAAGTGATAGTAACTTGACGGCTTCACAACGCTAGCAGCAGTGTTCTACGAGAGGCAGAACGTTTTGTGTCTACTAGCTGTGTTGTGAGTTTTTACAGTTTTTCATCGACTTGGAATTACGGAAGCAGCCAGACGCGGCGACTTCTGCAGCTGTGTCAAAGAATGTGTCCATGGAAAGGCGTACAGTATGGGTTGCGGTAAGTACAACAGTTATTCACTTGCACAGTTCGGCTTTATACAGCGTGGTTTCGTGGTACAAATACTTATAACATTAGTTCACACGTGGAATTTCGCACCTATCCATGGAGTTATCATGTCTTCAGTTCATATGTTATTATGATTTTGTGTCCACATATATTTGGTCGTCATGTTAAAGTTCACAAACAGCACTTTTATATGTGTCCATTTATTGCTTGTCTATAGTTGGTTCACATGTAGCAGCATATACGTGTCCATAAATTGATGACTGCATTATTACTACAAAGTACAGTTAACATTTCGTATATATATTGCGTCTCAAAATTGTTTACAAAGAAAAATTAGTCTCTGTGACTACAAGGCCTGACGAAAAATTGTGTCCCTTATTCATAGTTTGTGCTTCCAATGCACTTCAGATTTACACCTTGTTCAAAGTCTTGTTATTCTTTTCTTTTGACAATAATCACTCTTTTCTCAAGTTCAGCTCTTTTATCTTCTCTCTGTTAGTTATGTCATTAGTTTGAAGACATAGTCAATGTGGCTTCGTTTACTTGATGAACAGTTAATGTTAAAGTTTCCATTAGGGGAATTGGGAAGCTTGGCGTTCTCTGTCATGCAATTGCACATAACAAACGTTAATTGAATTCGCGGTTCGTGGATAATACGCATAGCCTGTCAACAACCAATGTGTCACGACCGTCCATATGCACAGTCTGTAGGTTTCAAACATGCAATCAGTCTGTAAAATTCACTTCTCTACTGGGTAAGGTAGGAAGGTAAGCATACTGATTAGAGGAAAACACAATACACTTTTATGGAGTGAAGAAATCTGAAGACACAATGTTAATGACATATGAAATGATGAGCCTAACATAAATTGTGCATTATTACCCTAGTTTTTCATGACAAGTAGTTAGCGTAATTAAATCGATACAGTAGTCTCAGTATTGTCTGATCCAGCTCTCCAAGCATTTCTCTATGCATATCTAAAATTACTTATACCATGCATTAGCAGTGAAGAGAGTCTGTTAGCTATCTTCTGTTCTGGGTATCGTAAAATTTGTTTTCTCAAAAAAAAAAAAAGAAAAGAAACAGTCATTGTATCTCGACGACCTGTAATAGATACTTCTGGTACTAAATTAGTTTACTTATAAATGATCTTTGTAAGTATTTCAGCTGCACTGTGCCATAGAATTCTTATGAACGCATACGGTTTTCTCCATGTTGTAATAAAAATAAATGAGTTTCACACATCTTTCCTGGTACCTGGATCATTATTGATTTACTTGATTCTTATGTGCTAAGCTGCTCCCTTTGTTTGCTGCTTTTCACAGGTGGTCTCATAAAAATTATTGTCAAACACTCCTTATACGTAACATTTACCTCACAATAGTAAGTGACCTTAATCAACTTTTATTTATGAGCAATCATTCTGGTCCAAATGATCATTTTAATTTAATTCATTCAAGAGGAGAGAGCTTTGCCATACTTGGTAGCAGGTGGCACTTAGCAAGCCCCTGATACATTATTTATTTCTCAGCTCTTTGGCTGTGGTCATTCATGGCTCAATTAACTTAAAACTAGCTTACATCTAAAGCAAATCTTGCTCTCCTATAATAAATGTACACTCCTGGAAATTGAAATAAGAACACCGTGAATTCATTGTCCCAGGAAGGGGAAACTTTATTGACACATTCCTGGGGTCAGATACATCACATGATCACACTGACAGAACCACAGTGACATAGACACAGGCAACAGAGCATGCACAATGTCGGCACTAGTACAGTGTATATCCACCTTTCGCAGCAATGCTGGCTGCTATTCTCCCATGGAGACGATCATAGAGAAGCTGGATGTAGTCCTGTGGAACGGCTTGCAATGCCATTTCCTCCTGGCGCCTCAGTTGGACCAGCGTTCGTGCTGGACGTGCAGACAGCGTGAGACGACGCTTCATCCAGTCCCAAACATGCTCAATGGGGGACAGATCCGGAGATCTTGCTGGCCAGGGTAGTTGACTTACACCTTCTAGAGCACGTTGGGTGGCACGGAATACATGCGGACGTGCATTGTCCTGTTGGAACAGCAAGTTCCCTTGCCGGTCTAGGAATGGTAGAACGATGGATTCGATGACGGTTTGGATGTACCATGCACTATTCAGTGTCCCCTCGACGATCACCAGAGGTGTACGGCCAGTGTAGGAGATCGCTCCCCACACCATGATGCCGGGTGTTGGCCCTGTGTGCCTCGGTCGTATGCAGTCCTGATTGTGGAGCTCACCTGCACAGCGCTAAACACGCATACGACCATCATTGGCACCAAGGCAGAAGCGGCTCTCATCGCTGAAGACGACACGTCTCCATTCGTCCCTCCATTCACGCCTGTCGCGACACCACTGGAGGCGGGCTGCACGATGTTGGGGCGTGAGCGGAAGACGGCCTAACGGTGTGCGGGACCGTAGCCCAGCTTCATGGAGACGGTTGCGAATGGTCCTCGCCGATACCCCAGGAGTAACAGTGTCCCTAATTTGCTGGAAGTGGCGGTGCGGTCCCCTACGGCACTGCGTAGGATCCTACGGTCTTGGCGTGCATCCGTGCGTCGCTGCGGTCCAGTCCCAGGTCGTAGGGCACGTGCACCTTCCGCCGACCACTGACGACAACATCGATGTACTGTGGAGACCTCACGCCCCACGTGTTGAGCAATTCGGCGGTACGTCCACCCGGCCTCCCGCATGCCCACTATACGCCCTCGCTCAAAGTCCGTCAACTGCACATACGGTTCACGTCCACGCTGTCGCGGCATGCTACCAGTGTTAAAGACTGCGATGGAGCTCCGTATGCCACGGCAAACTGGCTGACACTGACGGCGGCGGTGCACAAATGCTGCGCAGCTAGCGGCATTCGACGGCCAACACCGCGGTTCCTGGTGTGTCTGCTGTGCCGTGCGTGTGATCATTGCTTGTACAGCCCTCTCGCAGTGTCCGGAGCAAGTATGGTGGGTCTGACACACCGGTGTCAATGTGTTCTTTTTTCCATTTACAGGAGTGTATTTTATTTCAGTTGCTCACATAAATTACTTCTCTTGTTGAGGCAGGTCGACAGGGTGTTAGTCCTATGTACGCTTGTACATCACACATAGTATGACAACTTTATATATATATATATATATTAGCAGATATCTTCAATGGTTAACTCGGTATTTTGCTAATGTGTTTGTCATGTGTCTTTTTTCTTAGGTTGTCATGAATGGTTAAAGAAATGAGAGCTTGTCTTAATTTGTCGTTTAATGTTACTTCAGAGTGTTGTAATTTTGTTCTGCACTTTCCCTGTGGAGGTATAAAGAAGCTGCTAATGGTTTTCCGACTTGAGTGGAGTTGAAATGTCAGTTATTTTTACTTGATTAGAATTTTTTATCATACCAGGCTGAAAACTTGTGTTCGTATCCCATAAGAACTGTGCCTCACTTAACTGTGTGTTATTTGACACTGCATTTGACATGTAGTTTGCCTGTGTGTAAAAAATGTTTGGGTTTCCTTGGCTATTATGACTGGCAGTGTTAAGAAAACCATGCAACGTTTTATCCTGATTATTATTCCTGAACTGTTGGTTGAGTTGGTGAGAAAATGTCGAATTTTAAGGCTGTAAAGAATTCATTTGGTGTGAGGGAGTGAAGTGACTTGGCTGACTGTACTCTTGTGGCCCATTGTAATTGTTCCATTTCTTTCCCTTGTGACGATTTCCATTATATTTCCTGTTATTCGGATACTGGTAATTACTGTTGTGATTTATTGGTGAGTTTCCAATTATCGCTGTGTTTTGATAAATCAGGTTGTATCTATTCTGGCTTGGACATTTACCATATGGTTTTCCATTGTGGTTTTTGAAATAATTATGATTTCTGTAAGGTTGAGCATTTTGTTGTTCCATGTTATGTTGGTACGACATTCCGTTGACACAGTTTGCTATCTGCTGTTGCAAAGCAGGTCCTCCATTATTGTAATTACTCCGCGCACTCGCATGCACGTCCTCATAGATTATATCCAAATTGTCAAGAATGGAAAGAAAGGCTTCTTGGTCCTCTTCACACACATTAACTAATTTTTGTCTTACTGTCACAGGAAGGTTTGACTTTAAGATCATGATGGCAACTTTGGTTGAAATGGGCGTGTCCCAATTCTGAATTTTACGGAGATATTTTTCGAAATAACACCTCAAACCTCCTCCTTTGGTGTTGAGAGGTTCGACGTTGTAGACCTCCTTTCAGAGTCTTCCTTGTATACCAGAACTTCAGAATTTAGTCAAAAAATTCCTTTCGAAATCTGCATAGGTGTGACATTTGTATATTATTTATGTACCTCAAATAGATCTTTCACCGTGTACATATCCTAATATGAACTGCATTCGCTGCCTGTCGTTCCATGATACTGGAAAAGCACCTGTGAATGATTTTAGAAATACTGTGGGATGTATATTTCGTTTTTCAGGCATAAGAGGCTGGAAAACTCTGTGTTTCAACAGACTCTGATCGTGCATTATTTCAACGACTGTCAGTTGATCGGTATGACTACGTGACGTTGAGGCTTTGTCTCACGTTTTATTTACAGTTGATAAGAATTGTATGTGATACTCAGGAGATTGGTGAGTATCTTGTTCTGGCGGGTAGCGAATAATCGCTTTGATTGTCACCTTGCAATTCTATAACTTGCCTTTTCAGCTGTTCTATGTCATTGGTCAGCCATTGCTTCCATTCCGGAAGATCGTGGCTGAAGGCTCGTCTAATTTCGCCTAATTCACTGGTTAAAGTGTCACCCGAAGTAATGGGATCAGTTATAATTTCTACTGTGGCGGATTTAAGTGCACCTTTTAGATCACAGTTTAACTTACTCTCAATGTACTGTCCCTTAGATTGTATCCACTCTTCCCTGTTAAGCGTAGTGCTTATTCCTGCGGTGACATCTTCGATCCTTTTGTCAATATTGACATCGGATATTCACTGAGCAAGATTTTCTGCTCGCTCACCAATGTGGCTGACACCTTCTGTCAATTGGCCTACTCTTTTTGAAACATCATTGTAATGTTTCCAAGAGTCACTCACTGTTGATTTACACACATCGACTTGGGTCTGCAAATCTGTGAACTTCCTACCAATGTTGGCATTGGCGGATTCCACCATGGAAAGAACACTGCCTATTCTTGTATGTACGCTTGTAGTTAGCTCGTTTGCATAAGCAGTGGTAATAGCTTCAATTTTTTCCTCCATGGTGTCGTTCGAACTTCTGATTTGTGTTTGGATGTCGGTAATAACAGAATTTATATTGGTCATTCGCACTTGAGTGTCCTCTAGCCTCAGTTCTAAACTGTTGAACCTGCTGTGCTCAGCTTTGTTCTGTTATTATAATCTGGCATCAACATCATGTAATCTGGCATCAACATCCGCTATTTGGCTTCTAAGATTATCCATGTGAACTTCGATGTTGTCACTTTTGTTTGCTAACTGTCTCATGTGTGCTTCAAAACTGGTTTTCATATCAGCAAAAAATTGTAGTACATCTGACATCGAGCATTCACGCGGTTGCGACGCTGACTGCGGCGCCGACACCTTGCGTGTAGCTTCGTCGTCTGTTGTTCCTTCACTACGAGATTCAAGTTTGTTTACACCTGCGCACGGTCTACGTTGTCTGGGTTGCTCATCTGTCATCTTAAAATTAGCTTAGTTACACCAAATGAGTCAGAAAAGATAATTTATAATTCTGATTTTCACTTGTCAGGCGCGCCAATGATTTCGCGTCCTGATTTCTCAGATATTGCTTGCGCATTATGAACAATTGAAAATCTAGCTCACGAAGATGCCAATATGGCAACTGGAGAGATAAAATAAATGAAAAATACTTATACAGCATTGAAACTGGTGCAGATAGCGGTCATTTCGACTAATTAAAATTTACAAAAATGGAAAATTTGGCTAATTATTTATACTATTTTAAGCCAAATGATGAAAAAAGGCCGATCTAATAACACAAGGAAGCAGAAATTTGGAAATTAAATAGCGTGAGGAAAAGAAAGGAGCGTAGAGAGGAAAAGGAATGAAGCATATAGAGTGAATGTTCACTAGCCGATTGAATGCTAGGTGTGCGAAGCTCAAACGTAATGAAAAGTTGTATTCACTTTAGTTGTGTTGTCTGCTGCTACCTACTGTTGTTGTGGATTTGTACTGTGGTTTTCTGCACATACGTCCTTTTTTACTGATTCTTTTGCTGTGTGCTTCCAAATTTCTTCCAGATGGTAGCAGGAAAAATAAAAAGAACAGATTAGTTTTTAGTTCGGGCGCCACATCTGGCTTTAGGAACTTGCTTATTCTGTATAAGAAATAATAGTACATAATAATAGTGATGCTCTTACTGTTGGTTGGTAATATTTACTGGAAAAGTACAACCTAACACTAGATTCCATACTTACGGCTATCCTGTGTGGCTGTTTTTCAGTAGAGAGAGATTATTAATTGATCACCAAAGCATCAGTTCTCGATTGTGTTCAGAAGACATACGGATTGATTATATCTTCACCTGAGTTATCGAAACGTTTGTATGTCGTTTCAAACAATTTTTACACAAAGTAAAAAATACAAATTGTGGCAAAGCTATGTAATACGTCTTAACATGTCGGCGACCGAAAGTACAAGGGATAATAAAATCTCTTGCATATTTCTTAACAAATAATAGATTGTTCTTTCTACTGTTTCACAGCTTCTCGCTATCAAGCGCTGCGGCAATGATTTTAAACATCTGCGCCCAGCATGTTATAGTGTTTATTTAGAGTATTTAAAAGCTGCACGCGCGTCTTGAAATAGGCGCACTTTTAAAAAAAAAACTACGTCTCTTTACTCTCACTTTGTCATGCTTGGCATCTTTACGAACTACAGCTCGTTGGCTGTCCTTTTCTTTTCTGACAAATACCTCATATGCAAAGTATCTGAAATCCAATAATATTACACAACCTAAATCTGAAAGAATAAGTATGCATGAACCTCCTCAAGACTTGCATTTGCTACAGAACCTGGTAGCAAACTTAAAGAACCAATTTCGTTGAAGATATTTATTGTACCTTCACCAAGTCAACGTTCATGTAAACAAATTGCTTTTATATATTTAAAATCAGACAAGAAAGTTGAAGCTCGTCTCTTTTAGAGCTTTTGTCACATGAGTATTCAGCATTTAATCCATTTACATTCCAGTGTATGACATTCGTACTTTCAGTTTTATTTATAATTTTTTATGTACTATTAGGAATCATTTAGATTCTTTAACATCCCCTTAAGCACTTACGTGTTTCCCTCATTTCTTATGTATAACAAGTATCAGTGAATATTTTACTAAGTGTTTTGGAACCCAATCTATTAAAATATAAACCATCTTACTCCAGACATTTATCGTTTAAGACTTTATTAAGAACAATAAATACACCTAAGTTGTTGCAGTGCTGCTCGATAATAGATTTTATTCTCGTTTGTACATTTAGCTCACTGATCTTCCATGTATTATGCCTCGTATTACAATCCTAGAAGCTTTTTAGAGGTGTCTTGACATTCGAATTATGTTTCTTGTCTCACTGACGATTTCTTCCTTGCTGCTACTCTGAAGAGAATTTGTCCCCATCTCTAAGAATACAGCTTTGTAGTTCCTGCTGGATTCGTCTCTTGAAGTTTCTTTCGACCATAATACCTTATTGAGATGTTTACTCATTTGTCGAGAGTTGATTCCTGGGCATACATCTATTTTTACATTTGGTACTTCGATTTTTTCATTATACTGTAGCCAACAAAGAGGAAGTTGTCTTTGACAATATAATTTTACTACTGTGCTGCTTATTTACTCTTTTGTCACATGTAACTTTTGTCCAATTACATTTATTCGCGGATTTACAATCTTCAGTTGATTCCAAAACTGTTACACATTCTTCTGAGGAACGAAAAATTGTATCACTCCAGTGTTTTTCGCGTATTTACCCGATATTAATGTTTTTCTCATTTTCATGTTTATTGTCCTTAACAGCTGGTGTTTTCACACAACTACAGTTCTCTTGACGCTTCAGATCTTCATTTTCTTCCATCAATAATCATATCTCTGTTTTCAAAACGTCTTTATCACTTAACAGCTCTTCTATAATTTCGTCTTTCGACTTCACTGCTGATGCTAAACGAGCGTTTTCTTGTTAGAAACAGTCAGAACATGACCATTGTAACACACAGAGCGATGTGACGCTGCACTCTAAATCCAGCGCCATCTTGGAAAGGAATTCTATGTTTCGAAAACTATTTCCAAATGGCGTCCACATCAAGTACCTGCAAATATGTTTCGAAAACATGTTTCAAGCTCAGTGTGCGCCAGGCCCTATGAAGTTGCTGGAGCTGGAGGCGCCGTCATTCAGCTGTCTTATTGACACTGGCTGTTGAAACCAAATAACTGTTAAAAGGGAAAATATTATTAAAAGGGAAACAGGGCAAGTGAGAGAATAGGAAGAGTGTGTTTCTATCAGACTCAAGGAAAAGCTTGTTAACAAAAACTCAGAAGTAGGAAATATTTTTAATAATCATTTTTAAGTGTTGTAGGAAAATAGGAACCAGGTGTTCGTTAGAAAATACAAGGTTGTATATGGAATTGGCAAAAACTATGCAATTTGATAAAACTGAAGTTCAGCCCACATCTCCTACTGAAATTAGGAAAATAATAAATTCACTAACAAGTAAAATCTCACATGGAATTGTCAGTGTTTCCAACACATTACTGAAACCTTGTTCCCAATGGAAAAGTAAGATTCTCAGTCTCAAATGTAGTAGCTCACTGAAACAGTGCATTTTCTCAGATAGACTGAAATATGCCATTGTTAAACGACTGCATAAAAAAGGGGATAGGTCTAATGCTAACAACTACTGCCCAGTCTCAATTCTAACAGCTTTATCCAAAATTCTTGAAAAAGTAATACATTCAAGAATAGCGTCACATATTTGTAAAAAATTAAGCACTATCGAAATGTCAGTTAGGTATTCGGAGAGGCTTTTCAACAGAAAATGCTGTATATATTTTTACTAATCTAATGTTAAATGCTCTAAACAAGTGAACATCACCCATTGAGATATTTTGTGGTCTCTCAATGGCTTTTGACTGTGTGAGTCATGAAATTCTTCTAGATAAACTGAAGTATTTAGGTATGAGTGGGACAGTTCACGAATGGTTTAATTCATATTTAACTGAAAGAATGCATAAAGTTGAAATTAACAGTACAGATAGTCTGCAATAATCAGTGGAGTCCTCTGACTGGGGTGGTATGAAGAATTATGTCCCATAGGGTTCAGTCTTGGTTACTTATTCTTCTTAATATTAATGGCTTGCACTTTGTGACCATAAAGAAGCAAAGCTGATGATACAAGTGTAGTAACCACATCCAATAAACAAGAATAATCTGAGGAAATTGTAACTAATGCCTTTCAGGAATTTACTAAGTGGTTCTCTGCAAATGAACTCTCACTAAATTGTGAAAAAAAACACAGTATTTCTGTTCTGTATAGTAAATGGCATAACACCATAGACAAATATAGACTTCGAACAGAAGTCTGTTGTCAAGGCAGAATATCCAAAACTGCTGTGTGTGTGCTTTGATGAGAAATTGAATTGGAAGAAATGCACTGATGATCTGCTGAAATGGTTAGGTTTAGCTACTTATGCTATGAGGATTATTGCAAATTTTGATGATAAATATGTCAGTAAATTAGCCTACTCCGCCTATTTTCATTCACTGCTTTCATATGACATCACATTTTGGGGTAATTGATCATTCATAGAAAAAGTATTCATTGCACAAAAGCATGTAATCAGAATAATAACTGGAGCCCACCAAGGATCACTTTGCAGACATATATTTAAGATATTCGGGATATTCACAGTACCTTTACAATAAAAATATTTATTTATGAAATCTGTTATTAATAACCCATCCCAATTCAAATATAATAGCAAAGTGCATCGCTACAGCACTAGAAGAAATGATGATCCTCACTATTCCTGGTTAAATCTGACTTTGCCACAAAAAAGGGTGAATTATGTTCCTACAAGAATCTTTTGTCATTTGCCAATTAGCATTGCTAACTAACATTTTTAAAAATCTAAAAGAATTTCTGAACGACAGTTTATTCTACTCAGTAGATGAATTTTTAGGGATGAAGTAGTAACTGTAAAAAAAAGAAGAAATCACATAATTACCGACTCTTGTATTCTTGATGCATGGAATAAGTATTAATGTAATGTGTTTTTTTCTGTTTTTAGTAGGCACTGGTGTTTCCTCTTATCCGGTCATATGGTGGTCGCACTACAGCTCTATTTACGAACCATACGCATAGTTCTTGTGTTTCTAATATTTTCATTCGGACTTACCATTTTGTTTGCACGTTTTGTTTTGATGTATTCTCTGTCTTCGGCCACTAGTATGGACATCAAGTAGTTATGTCTATATTAGTGATATATCTGTACTTGTGGCAGAAGACTGAGAATGCATCAAAACAACAAGTGCAAACAATAAGTAAGAAGAAAAATGTTTGTAACACAAAAAACATGCTTTTGTTTCATAAACAAAGCGGTATTATGATGTCCACGTGAGCAACGATAGGAGACACCAATATCAACTGAAAACAGGATGAACTGTAAGTTATCACTAGATTAGAATAACTTTCATTCCAATTGATCCATAGTGAGGAGGACCTCCAGGATGTAGAACATGTCAGAAAAACAATAATACATCACAAATATTTACAACTGAAACAAATAAGCTAATGTACCTTCCACAGGTCCCAAGTGGAATGATCGTCATTGTTTTAACGAACACTATATGAAAGAATCATTTTACAAACACTAATGCAATGAATTTAAAATTAAAAAAGTTTTATTTATTTATAAGGTAATAAAATGCAATAGAACTACTATAATACTTATTTACAATGAACACATTACTGCACTGAAATGGTGCGGAAGTTAGATTGTACTTAAACACACACACACACACACACACACTTATTTACAATGAACACATTACTGTACTGAAATTGTGCAGAAGGTATATATATATATATATATATATATATATATATATATATATATATATATATATAGGGTGAGTCACCTAACATTACCGCTGGATATATTTCGTAAACCACATCAAATACTGACGAACCGATTACACAGACCGAACGTGAGGAGAGGGGCTAGTGTAATTGTTTAATACAAACCATACAAAAATGCACGGAAGTATGTTTTTTAACACAAACCTACTTTTTTAAAATGGAACCCTGTTAGTTTTGTTAGCACATCTGAACATATAAACAAATATGTAACCAGTACCGTTTGTTGCATTGTAAAATGTTAATTACATCCGGAAATATTGTAACCTAAATTTGACCCTTGAGACCTCCGACGTTCAGTTGCGTGTTGTAACAAACACGGGCCACGGTCTGCGAGCAGCATCTGCAGGGACATGTTTACGACGACGACCGTTTTTACAAGTGTGGCTGTAGTGCACTGTTGCGGTTTGGTCTAGATGTAGCAGTGTTCGCATGTAGCGCTTGTTACTATTGTTATTCTGCATTTGTCTCCGCACGCAGACTAACTGTAGTACACCATGTTACCAGACGTCTGTGATAGTGTAGTGTTGTAGGAACTGTGACCATGGTGTATTCGATCTCTGAAAAGGCGGAGATGATACTCATATATGGCGAGTGTCGACGAAATGCAGCTGAAGCCAGCAGGTTGTATGCAGAACGGTTTCCGGACAGAGAGCAACCAACGTGCTGCACATTGCAAAACATCTACCGCCAACTGTATGCAACAGGTATGGTCGTAGAACGTAAACGGGTCCGTAACAGGCCCGTCACAGGAGAAGCGGGTGCAGTTGGTGTGTTAGCTGCTGTTGCCATGAACCCGCACATGAGTACACGTGACACTGCTAGAGCACCGAGCGAGGTAGCGCAGTGGTTAGACACTGGACTCGCATTCGGGAGGACGACGGTTCAATCCCGCGTCCGGCCATCCTGGTTTAGGTTTTCTGTGATTTCCCTAAATCGCTCAAGGCAAATGCCGGGATGGTTCCTCTGAAAGGGCACGGCCGACTTCCTTCCCCATCCTTCCCTAATCCGATGAGACCGATGACCTCGCTGTCTGGTCTCCTTCCCCAAAAAAACAACAACAACATTGCGAGAGCCAGTGGACTGAGTCAAAGTAGTGTCATGCGCATACTGCATCGTCACCGCTTTCACCCGTTTCATGTGTCGCTACATCAGCAATTATATGGTGTGACTTTAATCATCGAGTGCAATTCTGTCAATGGGCATTAACAGAGAATGTGTTGCAGTTCTACCTGTTTCCGATGAAGCGGGTGTCACAAATCACAGGGCAGTGAATCTACGGAACATGCATTACTGGTCCGTGGACAATCCTTGCTGGCTCAGACAGGTAAAGCAACAGCGACCGTGGACTGTAAATGTATGGTGCGGAGTCATTGGCGACCACCTCATTGGTCCTCACTTCACTGCAGGGGCCCAACAGCTGCAACATACATCGCGTTTCTACAGAATGATTTGCCAACGTTGCTCGAAAATGTCCCACTGGAAACTCGTCGACGTATGTGGTATCAGCATGATGGTGCACCTGCACATTCCTCAATTAACACTAGGCTGACCCTTGACAGGATGTTCGACGGGCGTTTCATAGGACGTGGAGGACGCATAAATTTGCCAGTATGTTCTCCTGATCTTACACCTCTGGACTTCTTTCTGTGGGGTATGTTAAATGAGAATGTGTAGCGTGATGTGCCTACAACCCAGAGGATATGAAACAAAATATTGTGACAGCCGGCGGCGACATTACACCAGATGTACTGCGGCGTGTACGACATTCATTACGCCAGAGATTGCAGTTGTGTGCAGCAAATGATGGCCACCACATTGAACATCTATTGGCCTGACATGTCAGGACACACTCTATTCCACTCCGTAATTGAAAACGGAAACCACGAGTGCACAAGTACCTCACCCCTCATGGTAATGTACATGTGCGTCAGTGAAAAAGACCAATAAAAAGGTGTTAGCATGTGGACGTAATGTGCTGTTCCAGTCTCTTCTGTACCTAAGCCCCATCACCGTTCCCTTTGGATCCCTACGTAATTCGGTGCCCTCCAATATGCACGATCGAACAGCGGAGGAATGGTACTCAAGTGTCAACTTTAGGTTACAATACCTCCGGATGTAATTAACATTTTACAATGCAACAAACGGCACTGATTACGTATTTGTTTACATGTTCAGATATGCTAACAAAACTAACGGGGTTCCATTTTTAAAAAAAAACTAGGTTTGTGTTAAAAAAACATACTTCCGTGCATTTTTTTATGGTTTGTATTAACCAGTTACACTAGCCCCTCTCCTCAGGTTCGGTCTGTGGAATCGATTCGTCAGTATTTGATGTTGTTTACGAAATATATCCAGCGGTAATGTTAGGTGACTCACCCTGTAAATACGTTGGTTTTACTGAGAAATTCATCAATGGAGTGAAAGGAGTTGGCCACCAATAAATCCTTTAGGCTGCTCTTAACCTGAATTTCATTGGTTGTTAAGCTTTTTATGGCTGCTGGCAAGTTATTGAAAATGTGTGTTCCTGAATAACGCACACCTTTTTGTACAAGAGTAAGTAACTTTAAATCCTTGTGAAGATTATTCTTATTTCTAGTATTGATTCCATGAACTGAGCAGATGGTTTGAAAAAGTTAAATATTTTTAGGACAAATTTCATTAAGGAATAAATATATTGGGAAGCAGTAGTTAGTATCCCTACTTCCATAAACAGGTTTCTGCAGGATTTTCTTGAGTTCACACAACATATAACTCGTACTGCACGTTTTTGTGCCCAGAAAACTTTTGCTTGGCTAGATGAATCCCATGTGACATGTGACATTATGGAATAAAAGTAAGTATAGTATGCCAGCTTTTTCATTTTTATATCCCCTATGTCTGACCAATTCGCATTGCAAATAGAAATTTGTTAAGATGCTTCAGCAGTTCTGTAGTGTGCTCATCCCAGTAGAATTTATTATCAAGCTGTAATCCCAAGAATTTAACACTGTCCACTTCTTCTATCTGCTTGTCATTATATGTTAGGCATATACGCGTGGGACACCCCTTGCAAGTTCTGAACTGCATGTAGTGTGTTTTTTCAAAATTTAGTGACAAAGAATTGTCTAGGAAGCAGTGATTAATGTCCACAAATATTTTATTAGCCGATCTTTCTAAGATTACACTTGATTTGCTATTTATTGCAATGTTTGTATCATAGCCAAACAAAACGAACTTGGCATCTGGTAATGTTACTGATGAAAGATTGTTGATGTACAGAAGAAAAAGTTTATGCCCTAAAATGGAACCTTGTGGGACCCCATATGTAATTAGTTCCCAGTTGGATGAGGCCTGATAGCTTAATACACGTCTCTTTCCTAATAACGCCATTTGTTTCCTGCCAGAGATATAAGATTTGAATCATTTTGCAGCATTTCCTGTTACACTTTAATATTCTAATTTACTTAAAAGGATACTGTGATCCACACAGTCAAATGCCTTTGACAGATCACAAAATACACCGGTTGCCTGAAGTTTTTGGCTAATGAATTAAGTACATTTTGTGTAGGTAGCCTTTCTAATATCATAACCCTTTAGAAACCCGAACTGCGATTTTGACAATATTTTATTTGAGATAAGATGGTTACAAAGCGAATTGTACATTACTTTTTCTAAAATTTTTGAGAATGCTGGAAAAAGTGAAATTGGACAGAAATTTGATGCTATTTCTTTATCTCCCTTCTTAAACAGTGGCTTAGCTCAAACGTTCAGAAAATATTCCACTGATAAACCACTGGTTACACAGATAGCTTAATATGTTACTTACCTCATAAACACATTCTTTAATTAACTTTGTTGATATTTCATCATACCCGCTAGATGTTTTTGATTTTAAAGTTTTCATGGTGGAAATTATTTCTGTTGGGGTAGTGAGGGTCATAATGATATTATGGAAGTTATTTGAAATATCTGGTCTGAGGTATTCCATAGCAGCATCTACAGAACCTGACAACCCCATCTGTAACAGTTACAAAATGTTTGTTAAAATGTTCTGCAATACTATACACATCTGTCACCAATAATAAATCATTTACTCTTAATGCTATTTGTCCCTCTTCGTGTCTGATTCTACCATCTCCTCCTTCACTATATCCCATAATGTCTTTACTTTGTTATCTGATATGACTCTCTTTTCCTTGTAATATTTACATAAAAAGCAAGCAATGAGCTGTTTTATTATCCCGAATAACACATGTCACAGCAAAAGTGTATCATAACTGTAGCACTGATGATGCCCTAAAGTGAAAAAGGCGAAAGGCAGCTGGGAAATAAAACACTGTGCAACAAGAGAATGCGTTTTTATATACAAAACAAATATTTTTGCGCTTTTTGCGGAGGATGACCGCGCAGAGACTCTTGTTAATGCAGCGCGGTTTCTTGTGTCTTGCTGGATTCGCTACGAATTGGTCAACTGGAGTAACAAAAGAGTTTCCAAGTCGAATAAGTATCAAAATATTTTTTATTTTAAAATACAGGGAGGTTGACGCCAGTTTAGTGGCGTCAGTAATAAGATCTTTGGACATCGTCATAAACACAAACAGACTACATAACTTCAGATTCATACTTCATAGATTGGAAGATGACAGAAAATGTAGCAGTTTAATGTTTGTATATGAGAGGTTTAGATTGACTATCCAAATTGAGGTGCTACAACGATAGTTCTCGTACTGAATACAACAGCAATTTCTAGAAATGTCAAGAATAGTGTTTGGTATCAGACTTTCACCCAATACATATCAGCGCGTTAAAATTGAAGGGATTGATTTGGAGTGTACTGTGGACCACTTGAAACAAGAAGCTTCAAGAGTGACAAATTTACCGAAAAGCTTTCTAGGTAAGTGTTTGTATTGAGGCAGTAGAATATTTTAATATTAATTGTCAGTTATGGATAATGCCTTCGTAATGTAGTCATACTGGAGATGATGGTTCATTGTCTTTTATGTGAGAAACTTGTTAATTCGGTACTCAAAAACGGTACCCATAATTCAACCTGTCATCATCATGGAATGCAGAAATTTGTACTGGGCTGTTCAGCATTTTGTTAAGAGACTGTTAGAAATCACAACAAAGTCAGGATTGTTAAATTGGCACATTAGGGAGGGAATGTTTCTCATATCTCTCTGTTCTGATGTATGCCAGACGTCTAGTTATCAGAGGTGAGCTTCAGCGATATGGCCAAACAAACTACTGTAACTTATCATGACGTTGCAGCATCCATTGTTAAGGTAATTTAGATTTGCACGGAAAAAATGATTAAAAAGATGACTTTTCGTATCTATAAATAGGCCTACATATGCGATAACATAAACGTTGGGATATGGCGTGTATTGACACTGAATGTACTGTGTTACATCTGAAACAACAATCTTGAAGATTGTCAAATTTGTGTAGAAGCTGTGTAGGTTCCGGTAAGTGTTTTAGTTATGTAGCACGTCTTCCTTGGAGTTCACAACCATGTTTCGCCTGTTGATACTCAATAGCAAGTATTAATAAAATAGGCAGGCATTTCCCGTTTTAAGAAGGCGATTAAGTAATTTTTCTGCTATTGAGACATTCGTTAATTTTCTGATCTTTTTACATTAATGTCTTCCAGTATGTTACAAGCCTTGACGCCCCAAACCCCTATTTCTGTGGCTTGACTATTGGTCTTACTGTTAGCATAAGAGATCTACATTTTACTGCCAATGTGTGTCGTAGTTTAGTACATATTTTCGAAAACATTTTGTGAGAAATGGTAATCAGTTCTGCTTTTGTACTTAGGAAAGCAGTCTAGATTGCACAAATCACATAATTATTAGTGACCGGTTTCAGTCCAGTGGTGGACAAGCCTCACCTTTACTCCAAAGCCTGATTTGTGCGGAGGGGTCCACGGAGCAGGAGATGCAGAAGTCTCCAGGTGATGTCAACAGTTGACAGAATCTGGAGATGTTTGCGATTCCTGCTCCTTGGATCCATCTGCACTTTCCGAGCATTGTCTGAAGATTGTTTGCTTTTGGATTAAAACCAGTCACCAATACATATGATTTGGGTCTAGACTGTTTTTCTTAATACATTAGTTTAGTGCACTTGTGTGTGTGTGTGTGTGTGTGTGTGTGTGTATGTGTGTGTGTGTGTGTGTGTGTTGCAGTTCACATAATTAATATTTGCTATTAGTTCAAGGTAGAGGACATGCAAGCGTATTGTCTGGGATTACAAAGATGTTTCCTTTGGCTATGTTGTGTACTGTGTACTAGAGGAACAGCATTCTGGTCATACGCAAAGTGTAATATGTTACAAGTTTTCCGTTTTTGTATCTTAACAACCACTGGTAATACTATGTTTCATTAGGCTACATAGGTTAGTGTTACTAGATAATTTTTATTTATTTATTTATTTTAAGGCAACTTAAGTTAGTAAACCTCAGCGTGTGCTCCTTTGGTAGCTCAGAGAATGCCAAGCCAGTATTCCAGTCCCTGCCAGATGTTTCATAACGTGTTCTGTCACAGTAATCACAGCAGTTTGTATACCAGCCTTCAGTTTGTCGACGTCAGCAACTGGTGTGACAGAGACTCTGTCCTTGATATAGCCCCAGAAAAAGAAGTCAAGGGGCATAATGTCTGTAGAGGGGAGTAATATCCGGATCGGTGGATTGGAAGGAACAGTCCAACACCATGGCCACCCCACGCTCCAGACATTACGCCCCTTGACTTTTTTTTCTGGAGCTATATCAGAGACAGAATCTTCGTCACCCCAGTTGCTGACGTCGACGAACTGAAGGCTATGATACAAGCTGCTGTCGGTACTGTGACAGAACACGTGTTACAAAACACCTGGCAGGAACTGGAATACCAGCTTGACATTCTCAGAGTTACCAAGGGAGCACACATTGAGGTTTACTAGTCTAAGTGGTCTTAAAAAGAAAACTAGTAACACTAACCTATGTAATGGCATAACATGTAACTTATTATGTCAAATGGTTGTTCTGTTATAAATTTTTATAATCAGGGCAAGACTTTGTGCTCACCCTGTATTTCCTATGTACTGTAAAGAATTCAAAATTAATAATGACATGGCCCCACATTGAGAGGCAAAATGTCATAAACTTCAAATTAATAATAAGGCTTCATGCTGGACTCTAAAATATAATTAAATGGAATTTATTATTGGCATGCTTTCTTGTTGAGCACTAAAATGAAATAAATGAAGGAACTGAAATGAATTTGCCCCACATTGGGTGCCAAAAATGTAGTAAAAATTCCAATTAATTACAAAGTAAGGAAACATTTACATTTATTCTTATAATCTCTCTTAAGACATCAATACAATAATCGAAGTTGGCAGTTTATCAGGAAGTGGGTGTAACTCTGTAATTTTGCTTATTGGGGGGGGGGTGGGTGGAGAGAACTAACCACTTTCCACTTTATCTCAACACATTACAGACAGTGTTATATGCTTCTGCAGCCCATTTGTGTGATCTTGGCACCATGTGTCAGTCTCCTACTGTATTTCTTGCAGTGTCTTGTGACCATTGGTTGAGAGCCAGCAGCTTTCACCTTCATGTGCCACAACTTTGGTTGCACCACCCTAAGCATCTTAACTCCATCTGCACTTCTTGTGTAATGACTCGACAGGCAGAAGACCAATGTGGTGCTATTGTCCTTGAACAACTGAGAGGTCACTTGCTAGACCCATCATGCTTCTAGCATTTAATGCCAGCAGTAACTGGCTCACAGAGGCCGTAGCCATTTCATATATTAAAGCTTATTTAGGACAACAAAAACACAGATTTTAAGAATTCAAGTATTAGACCGCAAGAAAGACGGTCCAACATGGAGTGGAAAATAAGGATATCGCTAATTGCTATTAGATATTAGAATGAATGTTATGATCAGACACAGTCTAAAAGCGGAGTAGAAAATATTCTGACGCAAGGTAAAGTCCCTACTCTTTATGAGTAGCAGTGTGTGAGTCATCTTTGACGTTTTATTCAAAAGAGTCCCAGATAGATCTGATTGCTCTGCAACTGACTGATGGATCTGAGTGAATAATTGATCTCTAGGTTTCCACTCCTCGGTGGTTTTGTTCATTTTCCCCCACTCTGTCCTTCAGGTCACTGAGTTTTCCATCATGTTGTCTTTGTCATTAATAGGCTCAATTTGCAATGCCACATAAACAATTGCTGCTGGGTAACCTCTCCTGTTAGTCTCCATATAGGGTCCCAACTTCACAACATTGTAGTGGAAAGTCCTTGGGCAGCAGCTAGCTCGAAACCTTGAGAACTTCACCGTCCTTCCTATCCTGTGTCCTATTGTGGCACCTGGCTGCAGATTTCCTACCAGCTTACCTGCTTGATTTTGTTGTGAAGACTACTGAGAATTCCAGCAGGTATTTTTCTTTATTCCTGAGCATTGAGAAGGGAAACTTTTTGCTTTCAATGGAAATGATTTTAAGCCCTTAAGGGGATTACGTACATCCTATACCCACAGTGTTAAATTTGCAATATTGGTGACATATTATCTTGGAGCCTGTGACAGATAGAGATTTGAAGTTTTTGCGATATATAGTATCACTCCTTTTCTGATTACTGAACCAGAATCAAAATGTACAGAGAAATAATTAGCTAGTTATCATTTTTTTAAAAAAATATTGTTCAGTATTTTCTTTTAAAAGTCCACTTTTTCTTCTGTAAGTAAAAAACGGCTAGAGGTAGAGATGTTTTGGGAGGTTCAGTAGCTGCAGTATACTAAGTGGTAACATAATGTAAAATTAGAGATATGTACCTGTAATAGTTCCTGAGATAATGGGTCAAATAATTTTAAAAATGTCACTTCTGAAAAACCAAGTTCAAACATTTTATTTGAAATTAACTTACGCATGGAGGCATGCCAGCTTCTAGAAACAGCCAGGCCCATAATTAGCATTATCTGAATCCTGTTCTTGACTATCCTGCAAACCTAGAAGCTTGCTTCTTTTCCTGCCTCTTGTTTCTTTAGTCATTTCCTGTGCTGCACGCTGGGCTTTCATGATCCTAAGTCAATCCATTCGCTGAAAGGTTTGCTGTGTGTTGGCACCTGGAGTGATACCAAGTTCCTCTAGTACACCAATTCTTCCCTCTATACCATCATTAAATGTTATCCAGCATCACAAACACCCAAGCATAGAGTTTTCCTTCCTAAAAAGACAGTTTCTGGTATGTGGGTCCAAATAACATTATTGAAAGACTCATTCAGGTTTTGTGTTCGACCATGGAGACATTTGGAAAGGTCAGGATGAGCTAATTCTCTATATATTGGTTTAATAGCTTCCATCACTGCAGATGGTATGCTATTTTTGTGCCTAATTGTTCCTCGCTACCCACTGCCTGAGCTTTGCGGTACATGTACCATGAATCAGCACCAGTGGACAAAGACCATGTATAAGTGTATCATCAGTGGAAGAAAGTAGCCCACACTGCTCGTTTCATCCCTTGTAGGTCATGTGTATGGTTTCTTATTGCCATTCCATAATAATGCTGGAGTTCATCAATGTTGTGGTCTGTAAGTCTTCCTTTACCATTTAGAGTCTTTCCATCTGCTAACTTCTCTTTTCCTTTTGTCTGCTTCAGTTTTCAGAGACGTGTTCCCTTCTGTTTTTGAACGGGGCCCACACATTCAATCTTAACAATGTGCTTATTACCATAAGGTTGGCTTTCCACTACTGATTTGTAAGTATTTGAATCACCATTCCCCAAGTACTCGGTGTCACACACACCTCTCTCCTGTTGTGAACGGCTGAACATAGAAACAACTGCAATAGCTTCAACACCCCACTAGTTCCCTCATAATTATTAGCACAATTTGTTTTATAGTTTCACTTGTTTCATCAACTGGTTTACATTGATGACAGTATTTAGTTAGCACTTCAATGTCTAAAACTTTACCTGTGTCAACACTAGTTCTACAGTTGCAACTGCATTTTTTTTATATGTGACCTCTCTTCTGCCATGTGCCATCAACTGCCACAGATAAGTCTGTTGTGTTATTTAATTCTGCTGCTTCTTTAGCAGCAGCGTTCATAGAAGCAACAGCAACAGATTTGCCACATTCACCAATTACTTCTGTGTACTTACTTGATCTGGTTTGTGGGTTTGGCAAGTTCAGCGTTGCACATAATACTTCAGCTGCAGTCAATCCTTTCCCAATGCACCTCATTCCAAACAGGAATATAACATTGCTCTCAAACAAGTCATTCTTGCACTTTCCAGAAGTCCAAAATGATGTCGAGAGCCTGCAAACTTCGCACTGAATATCAAGTTTGTTAGCCAGTCCAGTCCTTGCAGATGAGCCCTCAGAGATGCTAATTTGCCCACCACAAACCCTACATTTCACAGCATCTTGCAAAACCTGTCCTAACACACTCAAATCTAAAAGAACATAACGTAAACTATTTTGATCTTTGCCAATAAATAAATCCTCATGGTCTCAAAGTTTCCTCTTCAAAGAACTAGTAGGCATGTCCTTAACACGGGTCTATGAAAAATGTATTTCAGGATCAACTCTGGATTCAGATTTCGTGATATGCTGATTTCTATGGAAACGTCACTTCTTAAAACAACCCTTTCTTTTCGTCATGTTGAAAAGAGGTATAAGAGCGTATAATAACACACCAAACCACTACGTTTTCAGTTCAAAACTTACGAAACACAACCACCACAAAGTAAATAAACAAAATGCATGTGCTACACCGCCATTTGTGTTTACACAATGCATCCAACCTCTTAACCTGAACGTTAACATGATTTCAAGGAATAAATAGCTGAAAACCACAGCCTTCTAGTTTGGATAGTTCAAGAGATAGAGATACGCATGCAAGTCAGTGCAGAACGACCGGATAATTTTACAAACACTCTATTAACTTTGAAATTATAAAAACTACACTTCCAATTGCATTTTTTGACAAATAATGCATCAAATTATTCAGCAGAGATCAAATATTAATAAGAGATAATAATCCAAAAATGTTACTTTTTGACCAATTCCGCCATACGTACTCCCCTTAATCAAGTGTCAGCTGTTCGGCAGTCAAATATCAGTCAGTCTTTAAGCCAGACACCCCTTTTAGAGCTGGCCTCCGGGTGGGTCTCACGGTGCAGTCCTGTGTGTCTGGCTGCATGGTATTATAGTACAGGATGAATAACAATGAGAACAGGCAACAACCTTATCTAAATCTTTGGTTAGTTATTATAGGTCTTAGAAATACACCATTGGAATTGTTGAAGAAATTAGTGGTGTATTTGTATAGGCTTTTAAACTTACACTAGGTTTTCCGGGAAGCTCAGGTACCTAAAATCAGCCTTTATCGTCAAGGAAGACCATCCACACAAAATCTTTAAGGTTTTGGATGCATTGAGAGGGCAATCCCATCACATTTGCAGGCTATCTAGTGGCTGATGACCACTAAAGAAATGTAAATAACTTGCCCTGATGAGGCTAAATGAAGCCTCAGATTTGGTGGGGGAAATTCAGTATCAGTGTTTGTGTGGAATAGGTATGAAAATATTAGTTATGTATTGATTTACTTAATTGCTTTCAAGAGATGATGATATGAGTTGTAATTTTGCAGTTTTATGTTAGAGTTTACTGTAATATAACTGCTTGCTGTTCCAGAACTTGTTTACTGTGGGAATATCCTTGAAGATGAAGCCACCCTTCGAGCTTCTGGACTTAAATCTGATAGTACAGTCCATGTTCTGAAGAAGAGAGAAAAAGGTATGTTGCTACTAGGTCTTCTCAGGAGTTTTATCTTTGTTTTTCAGTTGAACATGTATTATCATTAGTGAAAAAAGAGTCGCTATATTCAAGGTTCTGATGAGCGTGGGATTCGCAATACAGAAGGAATTCTTGTACAACTTTTGTGTGTGTCACACCACCTGTCGGTTGTGATCCATGATGTCATCAAGATGACACACATGCCTATTTCGGGTCATACAATATTGTGAGTATGTCACACATAAGGAATGCAAACAGGCACAAATAATATGAAAAACATTTGATTGGTGAAATAACAGGACACATGTGGAATTAAGAGTTTTTGGGTGGGGACAAACTATATATGTGACAATCCCAATAATGAACACATACCGAAAACAACACTTACACAAAAATCATATGAATGAATTCATCAACAAAAAAGGGGGGGGGTATGTTATTGGAAGTATTACTTAATCTAGATAGCTCATTGCCATAATACGAACCCATACATAGTTCCTAAAACTGGTACCAGAAATTTCAGTTGACCTATATAGCTCAAGTGAAATCTACAGCATCACAAAACCACACACAGCTCAACAAATCCAGTATTAAACACTTCACTTCACCTGTATAGCCAAACTGAAGTCCACAGTACTACAGCACCAAAACTTGCACACATGTCTAATGTTTAAAACCTAACCTCACCAATGTATGTGAAATAAGCTCCATGATACCAGCCAACCACAGCCCAACACAATTACCTACAGCTAACATCGCAACCTAAAAATTCATAAAAAAAACTGCATAAACACTAATTTCAAAATACAACTAACACACAGTGTCTGTCAGACCGTCAGCAAGAGCAAACCACTAGTTCCTGCTACTAATAAGGTGAGTACACCATTCGTTTGTTACATATTTTTATGAGCTTCAAACAGGAGTGACTGCAGTAATGGATAGAAACTGTGATTGTTGTGTACATATGCGAGCTGAGCTGGCGACCCTTCGCTCACAGCTTCAGGCTGCGTTGGATTCCGTCACACAGCTTGAGGCTGCTGCCAAGGGGCGTCACTGTGGGGGATCAGACGCGGGGATGCGAGGAACGTCGAACACGTCCCACGTGTCCTCCAATCGGTCCAGTGCTGTGACCTCCTTGTGTACTGCCTGCACTGAGGTTGACCCCTCACCTGTGGTCGAATGGGAGATCATTCCAAAGTCTGGCAGCCAGTGGAAAATTTTACGAGGGGCCGATTGTAGGGCTTCCCTGGTTCATTTGATGAACGGGTTTCGGGCATTATCTGTGGCTGACGATGTCTCTGAGCCAGATGCAGTCGTCCACCCTGTTCCAGAGGAAGCTTCTCGGCCCACAAGGTCTGGGCATTCCCAGAGGGTGGTTTTGCTGGTAGTTGTAAACTCCAGTGTTATGCACGTAATGGGGCCCGCCCCTTAGGAACATGGCTGCCAAGGAGGGGAAGGAAGCCAATGTGCATTCTGGGGGGAGTCATTCCGGATGTGGAAAGGGTGACTTCCGGATGCCATGAAGAGTACAGGGTGCAGCCAACTACAGGTGGTGGCTCATGTCGGTACCAATGGTGTGTGTCACTTTGGATTGGAGCAGATTTTGTCTGGTTTTGGGCAGCTAGCAGAAATGGTAAAGACTGCCAGTCTTGCTTCCGAGATTAAGGCGGTGTTCACCATCTGCAGCATCTGTGGTCCTTTGGTGCAGAGCCGAGTGGAAGGTCTGAATCAGAGGCTCAGGCGGTTCCCTCGGGTGGTGGGTTTCCAGGTTCAGCTTAATAGGTCAGGAGTCCACTGCAAATAGGAGGCCGCTACACGTGTAGCGGGGTCTGTGTGGAAGGACTGGGCAATTTTTTAGGTTAGAGGGTATCAGGGAACCACAGAACAGGCGTCTGTCAGAAAGTGGACAGGTAAAACACAGTAAGGTAGTTGTAGAAACGATTGGTATTGTAGTTGTAAATTGTCGTAGCTGTGTTGGGAAAGAACCAGAGCTCCAAGCCCTAATATAAATCACAGAAGCTAAAATAGTAGTAGGTACAGAGAGCTGGCTAAAGCTGGAAATAAGTTCAGCCGAAATTTTTTAAAACTTTCCTAGAGTGTTCAGAAAGGATAGATTAAATACAGTTGGTGGTGGAGTATTTATTGCTGTCAGTTTGCCTTGTAGCGAAATTGAAGTAGATAGTTCATGTGAAATAGTATGGGTAGAGGTTATACCTGACACCGGAGTAAACTATTAATTCGATCGTTTTACCGATCCCCGACTCAGAAGACATAGTTGCTGAACAGTTCAAAGAAAACTTGAGTCTCATTTCAAATAAGTACCCCACTCATACAATTATAGTCGGTGGTGACTTCAATCTACCATCGATATGCTGTAAAAATTATATGTTTAAAGCCAGTGGCAGGCATAAAACATCATCTGAAATGGTATTGAATGCTTCCTCAGAAAATTATTTTGAACAATTAGTTCATGAGCCCACTTGAAGCATAAATGGTTGCGGAAGCATACTTGACCTTTTAGCAACAAATAATCCTGGATAAATAGTGAGTGCTGTGACGAATACAAGGATTAACGACAACAAGGCAGTTGCTGCTAGGCTGAATATCGTAACACCTACAACCAACAAAAAGAAACACAAAGTATATCTATTTAAAAATGCTCTTAATGCCTTTTTAAGAGACAGTCTTCACTTCTTCCGATCTGATCATGTAAGTGTAGAAAAGTTATGGAATGTTTTCAAAGAGATAGTATCAACAGCAATTGAGAGATACATGCCACATAAATTAATAAGTAATGGTACTGATCCCCCCTGGTACACAAAACAAGTCAGATCGTTGTTGCAGAATCAAAGAAAAAAGCATGTCAAATTTAAAAGAATCCAAAATCCCCAAGAATGGCAAAGTTTTACAGAAGTTCGAAAGGGAAGTAGGAGTAATCCACAGAATTACAGGCCTATATCACTAACGTCGATTTGTAGTAGGGTTTTAGAACATATACTGTATTCAAACATTATGAAGTACCTCAAAGAAAACGATTTATTGACATATAGTCAGCATGGATTCAGAAAATATTGTTCTTGTGAAACACAACTAGCTCTTCATACTCATGAAGTAATAAGTGCTATCAACAGGGGATGTCAAATTGATTCCATATTTTTAGATTTCCAGAAGGCTTTCGACACCATTCCTCACAAGCGTCTTCTAACCAAACTGCTTGCCTACGGAATATCACCTCAGTTGTGCGACTGGATTCGTGATTTCTTGTCAGAAAAGTCACATTTGGTAGTAATAGATGGAAAGTCATAGAGTAAAACAGAAGAAATATCCGGCGTTCCCCAAGGAAGTGTTATAGGCCCCCCTACTGTTCCTGATCTATATTAACAACATAGAAGACAATCTGAGTAGCCGTCTTAGATTGTTTGCAGATGATGCTGTCATTTACCGTCTTGTAAAGTCATCAGATGATCAAAACGACTTGCAAAATGATTTAGATAAGATAATTGTATGGTGCGAAAAGTGGCAATTGACCCTGAATAAAGAAAAGTGTGAAGTTATTCACATGAGTACTAAAAAAATCGGCTAGATTTCGATTACGCGGTAAGTCACACAAATCTGAGGGCTGTAAATTCAACTAAATACTTAGGGATTACAAATAACCTAAATTGGAACGATCACATAGATAATATTGTGGGTAGAGCAAACCAAAGACTGCGATTCATTGGCAGAACACCTAGAAGGTGCAACAGGTCTACCAAAGAGACTGCTTACACTACGCTTGTCCACCCTATTCTGGAGTATTGCTGTGCAGTGTGGGATCCGCATCAGGTGGGACTGATGGATGACATTGAAAAAGTACAAAGAAGGGCAGCTTGTTTTGTATTAACACGAAATAGGGGAAATAGTGTCACAGACATGATACGCGAATTGGTGTGGCAATCATTAAAATAAAGGCATTTTTCGTTGTGACAGGATCTTCTCATGAAATTTCAATCACCAGTTTTCTGTTCCAATTGCGTAAATATTCTGTTGGCACCCACCTACATAGGGAGAAATGATCATCATGATAAAATAGAGAAATCAGGGCTCACACAGAAAAATTTAAGTGCTCGTTTTTCCCGTGTGCCGTTGGAGAGTGGAACAGTAGAGAAACAGCATGAAGTTGGTTCATTGGACCCTCTGCCAGGCACTTTATTGGGAATAGCAGAGTAATCACGTAGATGTAGATAGTAAATACTAGTCCTTGGCCAGAGATGAAACAAATATGACACTTCTCATACGTGACAATTACACTGAACAATTGAAGAAATTTAATCATAGTCAACATGTCATCCCCCACTTGTTACATGCAGCAGTCGTCTCATAAACTTTGTCGTCGTATCTATTATTAACAAAAAAATGAAACACAAAATTAAATCACCAACTATAAACTACAAACCACATTAGTAATATTGAAAGGGAAAGCAAATGTATTGCCCATTACTGACAACATCAAAATAACTCACTAACAGCCACAAACATTGCCAGTATTATTCTTAGAAGCAGCACTAAAGTGGTTCAGTAAATCACTAACAAACAATTTAGAAACATAAGCGTCCCTCACTAGAGACCATCATCGCATACTCCAACAAGCTCTCTGCAAAAATGATCTGTTTCAAATATGTTGTCACCATAATGTCACCTACCACCACAAAGTTGTTTCATGGGTCAAAGCAGACAGTTGGTACCACAAACTTTGGTTGAACCACTGTAGCAGTACGAGTTATTACTTCCTCTAATTTCTGAAATTTTTCTGGTATGCATTTCCTTATTTGGTATCTGGATAATAGTGTCTGACTGACACGATATTTCAGAAGCATATGTTTCCATCACAAAATGCTGTCAAAATTGCTGATTGTTACCTGGCACCCCTCTCACCACCCCCAGGGCTGTTTGTCTAATCCATTGCCCATCTATATCTACATGGATACTCTGCAAATTACATCAAACTACCTTCACAATAATTCTGTTATTCCAATCTCGTACAGCACCCAGAAAAAATGAACACCTA
This sequence comes from Schistocerca gregaria, assembly GCF_023897955.1. Taxonomy (NCBI): domain Eukaryota; kingdom Metazoa; phylum Arthropoda; class Insecta; order Orthoptera; family Acrididae; genus Schistocerca; species Schistocerca gregaria. The sequence goes on from NC_064926.1 coordinate 348,982,772, forward strand.
CATCTTTTCATGTGAGTTCTGGTTTCTCTTATTTTATTATGATGATCATTTCTCCCTATGTAGGGTGGCGTCAACGAAATATTTTCACTTCTGGAGGAGAAAATTGCTGACTGAAATTTTCTGAAAAGATTCCACCACAGCAAAAAATGCCTTTGATTCAATGATGTCCCCCAAATTCTGTGTCATTTCAGTGATACTCTCTCCACTATTTTGCGATAATATAAAACATGCTGCCTTTCTTTGAACTTTTTTTGTATACTCTGTCAGTCCTATGTGGTAAAGATCCCATACCATGCAGCAGTATTCTAAAACAGCGGACGGACAAGTGTAGTGAACGCAGGCTCTTTAGTAGATCTGTTACAGTTTCTAAGTGTCCTGCCAATAAAATGCTGTCTTTGATTTGCCTCCCCCGCAACATTTTCTGTGTGTTTATTCCAATTTAAGTTGTTCATTGATTTTGATTCCATTGAACACTCGTGTGTATGACCTCACACTTTTCCTTATTTAGGTTCAGTTGCCAATTTTTGCACCATACAGGTATCTTTTCTAAATTGTTTTGCAATTTATTTTGATCATCTGATGACTTCATTAGTTGATAAATGACAGCATCATGTGCAAACAGTCTAAGACGGCTGCTCAGATTGTCTCCTAAATCGTTTATATGGATAAGGAACAGCAAAGGGCTAGTAACACTATCTTGGGGAACGCCAGAAATCACTTCTGTTTTACTCGATGGCTTTCTGTGAATTACTACGAGCTGTGACATAACTGAGACGATGTTCCATAAGCACACAATTTCACTACGAGCCACGTGTGTGGTACTGTGCCAAAATCCTTCTGGAAATCTAGAAATACAGAATCAGTTTGAAATCTCACGTCAGTATCACTTAAGTTAATGATGTTTTCTAAATCCGTGTTTGCTGTGTGCCAATAGACCGTTCTCTTTGAGGTAATTCATAATGTTCGAACACATTATATGTTCCAAAATCCTACTGCATATCAACATTAATGATACAGGCCTGTAATTTAGTGGATTACTCCTTCTACCTTTCTTGAATATATGTGTGACCTGTGCAGCTTTCTATTCTTTGGGTATGGAGCTTCCGTCAAATGAATGACTGTATATGATCGTGAAATATGGAGTTATTCAGCATACTCTGAAAGGATTGTTAAATATGGAGTTATTGCATCAGCATACTCTGAAAGGAACCTAATTGTGTACAGCCTGGACAGGAAGACTTGCTTTTGTTAAGTGATTTAAGTTAGTTCATTACTCAGAGTGTATGTACCACAACTGTACTCACGTTGGCAGTTGTTCTTGATTCAGATTCAGGAATATTTACTTTGTCTTCTTTAATGTAGGAATTTCAGAATTCTGTGTTTAGTACTTCTTCTTTGGCAGCACTGTCATCGATAGTATTTCCATTGCTGTCGTGCAGAGAAGGCATTGATTATGTCTTGCCGCTAGCATTCGTCACATGTGACGAGAATCTCTGTGGATTTTCTGCTAGGTTTTGGGACAAAGTTTCATCTTTGAATTCAAGCCGCATCTGGTCTACACTTACATTGTTAATCTGGAAGGAATGGAGATTGTCAGGAAGGTCTTAAGTGAATTTTTATCTGCTTTTTTGAATAGGTATATATTTAGAGGGTTTGGGGGTTACAGTATTCAATCTCACTATGACAACTTTGTGTTTCATAATCCCTGTATCTGATTTGATGCTTGTAATTAGCTCAGGATTATGTTTTGCTACAATGTCAAGTGTGTTTTCACAGACGTTTACTATTTGCATGTGTTCATGAATAAACTGCTTGAAATAATTTTCAGAGACTGCATTTAGCACAATTTTGAATGATATTTTGTGCATACCTCCATATTTAAACATGTATTTTTGTCGACATATCGAGGATACATTAAAGTCACCACCAACTAAATGAATCGGGTACGTGTTTGAAATTAAACTCAAGTTTTCTTTGAACCTTTCACCCACTGTATCATCTGAATTGGGAAGTTGGTAAAACGATGCAATTATTATTTTATTCCGGTTGCCAAGAATGACCTCTGCCCATACTAACTCACAGGAACTATCTGCTTCAATTTCGTGACAAGGTAAACTTCTTCTAACAGCAACAAACCTCCAATGCCAACTGTGTTTAGCCTGCCCTTTCGGAACACCGTTAACTTCTTCACAAAAATTTTGGTTGAACTTCTCCAGCTTTAGCCAGCTTTCAGTGCCTGTAACAATTTTAGCATCAGTGCTTTCTATTAGATCTTGGAGCTCTGGTACTTTCCCAACACAGCTACAGCAGTTTACAGCTATTATACCAGTTGTTTCTGTATCTGTGTTCTTCCTGTGTTCTGCATGCACCCGTTGAGACTTAAGCCCTTTTTGAATTTCCTCGAGAGCCTCTAACCTAAAAAAACTGCACATGCCACACCACACAGCACCTGCTATCCATGTAGCCACTTCCTGCATGTAGTGGACTCCTGACCCATTCAGCGGAATCCAATAACCGAGCACTCTATGGTTCAAGTCTAGGAATCTGCAGCCTACACTGTTGCAGACCCTCCACTCGGCTCTGTACTAGAGGTCTGCAATCGGCCCTGTCGACTGCTGCAAATGGTGAGCTCTGCTTTCATCCCACAAGGAAGACTTCCAGCCTTTACCACTTCTGTTAGCCACTCAAAACCAGAGAGAATCTCGTCCAATCCAAAGTGACACACATCATTGGTACTGACATGAACCACTGCTGTTGGCTGCACCCTGTGTTCTTCATAGCATCCAGAAGGACTCATTCCACATCTGGAATGACTCCTCACGGAGTGCACATTGGCTTTCTTCCCCTTCTTGGCAGCCATGTCCCTAAGGGGCCACAAAATGTGCCTAACGTTGGAGCTCCCAAGTGCCAATAATCCCACCCTTTGTGATTCCCTGGATCTTGCAGACTGAGAGGTTTCCTCTGAAACAGGGCAGGCTCTTGCATCTAGCTGAGCAACAGTGTCAGCCATAGATAGTGCCTGGAACATGTTTGTCAGACTAACTGGGGAGGTCTTACTTACGGCTCTCAGGGAAGTCTTTCACCGCCTGCCACATCCTGAGCAACCTCCCACTCGACCACAGATGAGGAGTCAAACTTAGTGCGAGCAGTAACTGAGCTGGGCACAGATGATGACTGACTGGAGGACTCAGACTTGCTGGACATTCATTGGATCCTCACAGCCGGCCCACAACAGTGATGGCCATCCACTGCAGCTTCAAGCTGTGTAACAGAAGCCATCACAGTCTGGAGCTGAGAGTGAAGTGTTACCAACTCTGCTCACATTCGCACGCAACAATCACAGTCTCTATCCATGCTAAGGATCACGGAAAACTGCTCTACTGAGATAGCTGGACTATTGGCATGTGCTGCAGAACTCTGTTGTAGACCCTGACAAAAATGGAAGGACTGTGTCTAATAAATTAGATTAATACACAGAGATTCGTAAACCAAACTACTGAAGCAAGGCTGAATAATTCGCTCCTGATTTGGAACTTGTAATATTTCACAGAATTGGTTTACTTTCCAAAGCAAATGAAAACCCAAGCACTGCGACGGTTAGATATTAAGTTAACATGCAGAAACTCAGGGACCTAAACTATCAAAGCTCACGGATGAAATTGTACAATTCGTTCCTGGTTAGGAACTTATAAGTCACAAAATCATTTACTTCCCTGAGGCTGCTCTGGTTCAGTCAGTTGCCGCTGCCCTTGTCAAAACACTAGTGTTGAGTATGTATTATTAATCCATGTTCTGTTACACTGCTAATGGTTCGTATGTGAATTTTATTCTGCTCCCATAGCATGTTGTTATAAATTGTGCTCTAATTTTTAAATTAACTCCTGTGTAGTTGTAGTGTCCCATTTGTGGTCCATATGACACACAGTGATCTTGCACTAAATCAGCTCATCCTACCGTAATATAAAACTCACCATGGAATTTGCAAAAGGTGGGAATATACAGTTTCAAGATACTGTTGTCAAGTGAGGGGTGGATGGGTGACTGCACACATCAGCAGCCAATGCTCTGTGACATATTTAGACATCTGTTGTCATACAACACAGAAGAATAGTGTATTGGAGATAATGGTCCAGTCAGATATGTACTGTATCAAAAGGAAAATTCACTTGAGAAGGCTCACATGTTTGGAGGAGACAAAGATGTAGGGGGAGGTGTCAGAGTTCAAAGATTGTAAATTGTTAAGCCCTCTTGACAGCTTTAGTGTAGAGAAGATAGGACAGTGTAAGAAGGATGTATGGATTAAGAGGCCCAGAAATGGCAAATGAAATGAACAATTGCGATTAAGATTTAGGAGTAAATGAGGAATAACCAAAAAGATGGGGAGGGGTGTCTGCAAGTAGTGGAATGAAGATAAAAAAAAACAAAGAATATAATTGAGTGAATAAATAAATGGGGCGGTTGTATAATAACAGAAGGTAAATCCAGGAGGTTTGTAGGCTGGGACAATATTTTGGAGAGCAAATCCCCATTCTGAATGCCACATTCAGAAAAACTAGTACTGACAAGGAGAGTTCCCCAGTGGTGCATTAGATATTTTTGAATCCCAATATATGGTGATGCAGGTTCAGATCCCACCTTGCAACCATGTGCCCTGATGGGGCCTTGTTTGCAAATAATTGACAAAAATAAATTTCGGAATTTTGCTTGATACTCAGTAATGTTAAAAAAAGTCGTACTACCAGATGGGTTGTATGGTGTAATGGATAAGATAATATAAGGTAATAGCTATGCATGCATGAGATTGTGAGTTTGAATCTCAGTAAATTTTTCATTATTTTTAAATCTTTGTCAAAATGACTTTTATTATTATTTTTATTCAAGCAATTGGTAAATGTAATTTTTTATTTCTATTCCTTTGTCACATCATTTTAATCACTGTATGAACTTTTTCTTTGTTTCAATTTTTCTTCATATTATTCTTTTTCCAAATGAAAGATGAAATGATCCATTCATATTGACTGTGCAATGCTGTGAAAAATGTTTACCAGATCTGCAATTTTTTTTGCCCACAGTAATTGTCATAAAAACATATCAAACTTAGCCTAAAAACCTATATCAGTATGGACAAAATAACGCAGGTGAAGATTTAAATGAGACTGGCTTATAAGTGAAATGAAATTAAAGCAGAATGAGAAAACCGCGGTAACGTGTGTGTGTGTGTGTGTGGGGGGGGGGGGGGGGGGGGATGAGATAAAGCAAAAGAAATTAAATTAAAATTAATACATAAACTTAATTAAAAACACATAAACAAAGATTTCAAGTGGAAAAAGAATGATAGGAAGAAAAATGAGAAAGTTATTGCCTTAAAATACAGAGGAATTGGACCAAAAAAATTACATTTAAACCAATTAATAGAATAAAAATAGTGATGAAAGTCATTTCAATAATAATTTAAAAGTAGAACAAAAAAATTACTGCCCCTGACGAGGTTTGAACCCACAACCTCTTGCATGTGAAGCTATTATCCTATATTATACCATGCAACACGACTGTCATCCAAATTTTTTAACACTATTGAGTGCCGCACAAGATTCTGAAATATTTTTTCATCACTTAATCGCAAACGAGGGCCCACCAGAGTGAATGGCTGCAGTGTGCGATACCTGGGCTCTTAACCTCCATAACCATATAGAGGGTTTCTTAAAGTTGATCCCACCGCTGGGGACCTCTCCTTGTGAGTGTGAGGATCCACATAGCTTTGGAGTGTAGCACACACCCAAGTCCTTAGAGACGTGCCTCAGAATGTGTTCAGAAACTGAATTCTTGTTGTCCCCAAGTTGGACAGTTCTGTTTACATTCATGAGCTCACCCAATATGGGTCATTAGTATAGAAATTGCTTTGCAGTTAACACATTTTATTTCACTGCATAGTCTGTGTGAAAATGGACAGAAGCCTACAGCATTGTAGGATCAGTGTATGGTTTGCCTGTTGCCCATGCTAGAGGCCCTTAAGGTACTGACAAAGACAGTCTTGAGTTTTTGCAGAATTCCATGTTAGCTTGGATTGTCACACAGCTAGCCAAATTATAAAGATGGTGGAGGTTCATTATATGGAACACCAGTACCAGACAATCTGGTTATTTCATTTCTGACCTCTGTGAATGGTGCAGATGTGTGATTCACTGCTTTAAAATGACAGTTCAGATGTTACTGTGAAATTAAAAGGGGTATTTTACCCATGTAAGAGTCAGTTCAAATGGAAGCAGTGGACAACGTAATATCTGTGTGTAGGCTACCATTTTAACACAGCTTGTAGTCTGGCCTTGAAGTTGTTGAAAGAGCATTTATGCCTCTACATGAGTACTGTTGACAGGAGAAATGGGGTTTGAAGAAGTACAGTGTTATAGGTAGTGTTAGAAATTCAATGCTGTAGGATCAAACAAACAACAAGAGGCCCAACTTTGTTGCCTCTCTTGAAGTTTTGGGCTGCAAATAGAATACTGGTAGGCTCCTAAAAAGCAAGATGAGATGTAATACAGTGTGCAAGATGCAGTGGTATACTCTGGGGACATGGAAAATAGGTAGAATACTGTGCATGAAGCCACATACTGCGACCTGAGCAAAAGGAAAATGTATTGAACATCTTCATCTTAGTATATAATAGAATGTTACTCTTGTCCAAACTATTATAAGGTAATGGAAATATACAGGATGTTACAAAAAGGTACGGCCAAAATTTCAGGAAACATTCCTCACGCACAAATAAAGAAAAGATGTTATGTGGACATTTGTCTGGAAACGCTTAATTTCCATGTTAGAGCCCATTTTAGTTTCATCAGTATGTACTGTACTTCCTCGATTCACCGCCAGTTGGCCAAATTGAAGGAAGGTAATGTTGACTTCGGTGCTTGTGTTGATGTGCGACTCATTGCTCTACAGTACTAGCATCAAGCACATCAGTACGTAGCATCAACAGGATAGTGTTCATCACGAACATGGTTTTGCAGTCAGTGCAATGTTTACAAATGCGGAGTTGGCAGATGCCCATTTGATGTATGGATTAGCACGGGGCAATAGCCGTGGTGCGGTACGTTCATATCGAGACAAATTTCCAGAACGAAGGTGTCCCGACAGGAAGATGTTCGAAGCAGTTGATTGGCGTCTTAGGGAGCACAGAAGAACATTCCAGCCTATGACTCGCGATTGGAAAAGACCTAGAATGATGAGGACACCTGCAATGGACAAGGCAATTCTTCGTGCAGTTGAGGATAACCCTAATGTCAGTGTCGGAAAAGTTGCTGCTGTTCAAGGGAACGTTGACCACATCACTGTATGGAGAACGCTATGGGAGAACCAGTTGTTTCCGTACCATGTACAGCGTGTTCAGGCACTATCAGCAGCTGATTGGCCTCCACGGGTAGACTTCTGCGAATGGTTCATCCAACAATGTGTCACTCCTCATTTCAGTGCAAATGTTCTCTTTACGGATGAGGCTTCATTCCAACATGATAAAATTGTAAATTTTTGCGATCAACATGTGTGGGCTGACGAGAATTCGCACACAATTGTGCCATCATGTCATCAACAGATTTTCTGTGAACGTTTGGGCAGGCATTGTTGATGATGTCTTGATTGGGCCCCATGGTCTTCCACCTACGCTCAATGGAGCACGTTATCATGATTTCATATGGGATACTCTACCTCTGCTGCTAGAACATGTGCCTTTACAAGTACGACACAATATGTGGTTCATGCATGATGGAGCTCCTGCACATTTCAGTCGAAGTGTTTGTACACTTCTCAACAGCAGATTCGGTGACTAATGGATTGGTAGAGGCGGACCAATTCCGTGGCCTCCATGCTCTCCTGACCTCAACCCTCTCAACTTTCATTTATGGGGGCATTTGAAAGCTCTTGCCTACGCAACCCCGGTACCAAATATAGAGACTCTTCGTGCTCGTATTGTTGAAGGCTGTGATACAATTCGCCATCCTCTGGGGCTGCACCAGCGCATCAGGGATTCCATGCGACGGAGGGTGGATGCATGTATCCTCGCTAACAGAGGACATTTTGATCATTTTCTGTAACAAAGTGTTTGAAGTTACACTGGTACATTCTGTTGCTGTGTGTTTCCATTCAATGATTAATGTGATTTGAAGAGAAGTAATAAAATAGCTCTAGCATGGAAAGTAAGTGTTTCCGGACACATGTCCACATACCATATTTTCCTTCTTTGTGTGTGAGGAATGTTTCCTGAAAGTTTGGCCATATCTTTTTGTAACACCCTGTATAGGTTCTAAAAGCCATGTGGCCTTGCAGTCAGTATGTCAAACACCAGTTTACTATATACACCGCCAAAATATAGTGATGACAAGATGCTATTCCCACTATGTGCGTCTGTAAAATCAGCAGTCTGGTTATTTGCTTATAGAAGACAAAATTATTTTCTTGTGCTCATATGCCAGTCAGTTGACTTCCACCTTTCTGGCTTCTGGCAAAACGAAAATCCAGTTTTTCAAAGTGAACTGTTGCTGTTCTGATGTACTTGATATACTGTGGTCCTTCTTTTGCGTAGCAGTAAACATGAAAATATCTGAATATATTTTCAGGATGTGGTGCACAGCTCTTCTATATTTGAAAAAATGTGGTGTTATTCCCTTGAGCTGCTGGTAAAGTACTTTATTTAGACAACCGGTTTGTCATTGACCCCAGGTTCACAAAAGTATTCACATCATCTTATGTGAATTATAAAATCTTTATCATCATGTGATGAAACCATGAGCTACACACTGTTATCATATGGTATATCGTAGTATAGTGAAATTATAGTTTAATGTGAATGGGCACACTACCTATCACACTTTTTATAGATTGTCAATGTAATTTAGATTTGTATCACCTGATGTCAGTGATTTTATGAACACTTAACTTGATTCTGTGAATACTTTTCTGAACCTGTTGATGATCAGATGATTGAAACTAGTTGTGTAAATAAAGTATTTTACCTGCAGTTCAAGTTGGTAGTATGACATTTTTCATGAAAATATATCTTTTTGTTTTTCTTCTTCGTGGTTTTGCACAAGATTTACCAATCTTTGTGCGTGCGTGCATGCGTGCGTGTGCGTGCGTGCGTGCGCGTGCGTGCGTGTGCGTGCGTGTGTGCGTGTGTGTGACTGTCTTATAAATAAAGATCTTTTATTGTGTTTTTCAACCTTGAAGTTACACAAACAATATCATAACCCTATTTGACTTCTTGGAAGTTGTACCCAGATGAATTGTTGAAACAAAGAAAAAAGAGAAACTGCTAGGGAACTAAATTACAAACTCAAACTATCTTGTGTACACAGCTACCTGCACTTAAATAAAATACCTACTCAATATAGTAAAACTTAACAGATGAAGGGAGGTGTTCACAGAATAAATATATGTCCCCTAGTTATTGGAACTGAAGGCCACAGTTAAATCTGCAATAATATAAAGCTTATAATTCTTAAATCTCAAGTATGAGATTGAAATTAGTCACAGTCTAAAATTGTTTGTAAGATGTATACCTCTCGGAGTAAAGTATGGTATTGTAACAACAGCCAATATATTTGAGTATTGAATAACAATCTTACAGTGTTAGGGCATTCTCTTCTACAGAAGCACCTGTTCCATCAAGACCCCTGTCTGAAATGGACATTCAAGAGTTGGTGATGGCGTTCAAGACATTTCTTAAGCATCCAAGTTACCGTAGTGCCCTACATGTACGTATATTTTAATTAGTTTTGTTTGTTTTTCCAGTATAGTTTTCTACATATACATACATAAATACTACACAAGCCACCATACAGTGCATGGTGGAGGTCATTCCCTTTCCTGCTCCTCCCATAATTGTAGCAAGGGAAAAATAACTGTCTAAAAGCTTCCATATGAGCCCTGATTTCTCTTAACTTGTCTTTGAAGTATATATGAAAGATTTATGTTGGCAGCAATAAGGTAGTTCTGCCATCTGTTGCAAACACCAGCTTTCTAAACTTTTCCCTCCAGGAATTTTCATTTCAATTCATGGAGCATTTCTGTGATAAGTGTTGATCGAACTTACTGGTAACACATCTAGCTACACGACTCTCAATTGCTCCAGTGTGTTTAGTATGTATTTGAGTAAACGGAATTTAATTGTGTTGTTTGTCAAGTGAGCTAGACCACCATTCACTGTGTAGTGATGTTTAATAAAATTTATAGAATGAAAGCAGGCATAATGTATGTCATGAAATATAAAACAAAATACAATGTCAATTATAACTCAGTAAATTTACACACATCAAAAAAGTTTTGCATCATCCCGTTTCCTGGAGCTCGTGAAGATAGACATTGGCTGTGGATATTGTATCACAGACACAGCCCCTTTGACTGTTCAGAGATGTCACTAAACCCACCCAAAGATGTAAACAACCATGCATGAGCAGCGCCTATTAGACAGGGGGTCTGACAGCCGATCAGTTGCAGTCATTCCACCAGGAAGGAGGTTCACGGCTCTTGTTGTCTGTAGTTCAACCGTGCCTAGACGATCAGTACTGCAGTTTGATCGCTTCCGCATTGTTACTTTGTGCCAGGAAGGGCTCTCAACAAGGGAAGTGCCCAGGCACCTCGGAGTGAACCAAAGCGATGTTGTTCGGACATGGAGGAGATTATGAGAGACAGGAACTGTTGATGGCATGCCTCGCTCAGACCGCCCAAGGGCTACTACTGCAGTGGATGACCCCTAACTATGGATTATGCCTTGGAGGAACCCTGACAGGAATGCCACCATGTTGAATAATGCTTTTCGTGCAACCACAGGACATTGTGTTACAACTCAAACTGTGCGCAACAGGCTGCATGATGCGCAACGTCACTTCCATTGTCGATGGCGAGGTCTATCTTTGCAACCATGACACCATGCAGTGCAGTACAGATGGGCCCAACAACATGCTGAATGGACCGCTCAGGATCGAAATCACATTCTCTTCACCAATGAGTGTCGCATATGCCTTCAACCAGACAATAGTTGGAGACGTGTTTGGAGGCAATGTGGTCAGGCTGAACGCCTTAGACACACTGTCCATCGAGTGCAGCAAGGTGGAGGTTTCTGCTGTTTTGGGGGTGACATTATGTGGGGCCGACATACGCCCTGGTGGTCTTGGAAGGTACCATAATGGCTGTATGATATGTGAATGCCATCCTCCAGCCGATAGTGCAACCATATCAGCAACATATTGCTGAGGCATTCGGCTTCATGGACAACAATTCGCGCCCCATTGTGCACATCTTGTGAATGACTTCCTTCAGGATGACGACATCGCTCGACTAGAGTGGCCAGCATGTTCTTCAGACATGAACCCTATCGAACATGCCTGGGATAGATTGAAAAGGGCTCTTTATGGATGACGTGGGGGATCTACTTTGAATTTCTGTTGAGGAGTGGGACAATCACTAACAGTGCCTTGATGAACTTGTGGATAGTATGCCACAACGAACATGGGCATGCGTCAATGCAAGAGGATGTGTTACTGGGTATTAGAGCTGCCGTGTGTACAGCAGTCTGGACCACCACCTCTGAAGGTCTTGCTGTATGGTCATACAACATACAATGTGTGGTTTTCATGAGCAATATAAAGGGCAGAAATGCTTACATTGATCTCTATTCCAATTTTCTGTACAGGTTCCACAACTTTTGGAACAGAGGTGATGCAAAACTTTTTTGGACTTTTGTATTTGTTTTAAGTATAGAAATATATACCTTTTTTATATGTGTAGTGCAATGGGAAGATATTTTATTTGTAACACTCAATGCCTCTATACTAGATCTCCCCTCCTCCAATTCTCATGTTCTTTGGTGTGTGTACTTTGTCTAAGAACACATTCCTAATCATGCATGTCATTTAAATTAATATATTATAGTTGTATAGATAGTGCCTAGTTCAGTGATAGGAATGAATTATCAATAGTTTATGCAGAATCAGTTGATATACTGTGTGTAGAAGAGTTCATCAGTGCTCTGGATTAGTGCATCAAATAAGGACAGCAGATGGTCCTATCATCAAAAACTGCACTCTGGCATTAATACAAAACTAATACTTCACTCAACAAATGTCATCTACATGCCATGTGTTACAATATGACTCTGAGTAGTTCAGAGTCAAATACCTGGTTTTCAAACTAAACAGAACTTTGAATGATAAGAATAACACAACTTTGAACCAGTGTGTCCTAGCATGACCTTTAAGAGCCTCTTCAGAAATCAAGAAGTCATCTTGAAACTGAATGTCATTATATCACATTTAAATCAATGTGTAGCTTGTTTGACCACAGTGTTGAGTCAGTGTTCAGTATGTTATTGGGCTCAAGATAGCAATTTCTACTTATCACCTGTCTGTAACCTTATGGTTCAAAATTGTTAGGGGTGCACTGAATACATGAAACAGAAGCATATCCATGAAGCCCAGATTTTTTTGTATTCACATTAGTCTAACCATGTCTCAAATTTATTTTAAGAGTGCCAGTACTGAATACTATTTATCAAAGCACAGCACATCCTAACTGCAGTTTTATGGGTCTTCTGTGTTTTTCTTATGTTATGTTACTTGATGCAACAGTATTTAGTGAAAACAAGAAATAATTGCATGTGTTGGAATTAACACCACACACACAATCTCATCATTAAAGCTTGACAAATATTTACAGCCAGTGTATGTTGTGCGAAATAAGAATTTCCTGTTGGTAGCATTACAGAAGACTGATTGTCACAGTGGACTGTTCATAAGCTTGTGGATAGTCTTTTCTCCTTGTTTTCAGTTATGTGGCTCTCAGTCTCTCACATTCAAATGAATTCTCCAAAAACGATACAGTAGATCAAAGTTCTTGAAATATGATTCGCTCTTTCAGCTGCATGAGAGCTGTGTCTCAGATTAGTCTTTATGTGAATTGATTTTATCAAATTAATACAGATAAATAACTGCACTGTCAGGATATTTGCCCCCCCCCCCCCCTCACCATATGGGTCCAGGGGTAAGAATAGGCCCAGGATATTCCTGACTGTCGTAAGAGGAGACTAAAAGGAGTCTCACACATTTCGGCCTTTGTGTAAGGGTCCTCCGTAGGATTTGACATCCATTTTTCAAAATTTTCCCAAAGAGCGAGCCAATTAGGGAAGGGCGCCTTACATGTCAATCGTGCATTGAGATCTTTAGCCCACTTTCTCTTCGCTGCATTGCAGTCCTGCCCATTTCCATCTCTTTGGCGAGAACACCTTCCTGGGTGCATTTTCCACCATGCACTATGCAGTGTCACTTTCTGTGCCGACGATGACCATGGACTTCTTTGTACCTCATATCCGAAATATGACCCCAAGTCATTCCCCTCCCTGGTCGTACCACGGGAGGAACGCCAGGCTAAGGATGGCAGTGAAGCTTATTCGCCTGGTACCTTGTATGTACGAGACTTGATGGGGTATCTTTCATGTACATAAAGCCTCAGTTTTTTGTGTAGCATTTGGAGGACAAGTTTGGGGAGGTGGAGGGCTTGTCCAAAATGCACTCTGGGTCAGTCTTGATAAAAACAGCATCCTCTGCCCAGTCACGGGCATTACTCGCTTGTATCAAGTTGGGGGATGTTTCTGTTACCACCATGACTCATAAGATCTTAAATATGGTCCAGGGTATTATATTCCACAGGGACCTTCTTTTGCAGACTGATGACGAGCTGTGCTCCAGTTTAGAGTGCCGAGGTGTTCATTCGTCTGGCACATCCATTGGGGTCCAAGGGATAACAAGGTCGCCACCTTTGCCTTCATCTTGGCCTTCGAGGGTAACCCATTGCCCGAGAAGGTCTACCTCTGTGACGTCAAGCCATGTATCCCTCCCCATATGCACTACTCTACTTCCAGCCCCACCTGTCAAGATTGTGGATGTCCATCGCATCCCAATACTCCACGTATTGGAGAGAACCATTCACCTTGCTTGACAGACCGCAGGATTTTACAGAAAGAGAGGAAAATCATGGAATATAAGACCCTGGAGCGACTGACCTACACTGAGACTAAGAGGAAATTTGAGCACCTGCACCCTGTGGCTATGACCTCCTTGTAAGCCACCACTATGAGAACAGTTCTCGCCCCCATCAGTTTCTTGAATTACTGTCACCTCTCAGAACCGGGAGACTACACCTGCCCCCTTGATGGTGGGGGCACTTCCCTCCCTGTTGCTCCTACACCACCTACTTTGGGAGCAATATCCCCCCCCCCCCCCCAACCATTGGGGATTTCAGTCCCCACTTCTGAGCCAGAGAAGTGTAAAGCTTCAACCATATTTGAAGTGGTGGGGAATTCCCATCGCAGTGGCAGGAAAGTGTCATCATTCAAATGCTAAAGCCCGGGAAGCACCTACTAGATGTTGACAGCTATCGTCCCATAAGCCTCACCAAAGTTCTGTGTAAGTTGCTGGAATATATGGTGAGCCGGTGGTTGTCAGGTTGTCTTGACTCCTGGAGTCTTGGGACCTTCTGGCTCCGTCCCAGAGCGGTTTTTGCCAAGGATCCTCCACCATTGACGACTTGGTGTACCTGGAATCTGCCATTCGATCGGCCTTTAGCCGGCGTCAACACCTCATTGTCATCTTTTTCGATCTCACGAAAACCTATGATACCACTTGGCCCACATCCTTGCCACTCTACATGAGTGGGGTCTCCGGGGCCCACTCCCGATTTTTATACAGAACGTTTTCTCACACTGCACTTTCCGAGTTGGCATTGGTGCTTGCTGTAGTGCACCCCATATAAAAGAGAATGGGGTCCCACAGGGCTCTATCCTGAGTGTCCTACTCTTTTTTAATTGCTATCAATGGTCTTGCATTAGCAGTAGGATCGTCAGTCTCTCCCCTGCTATACGCTGACAATTTTTGTATTTCATTCTGCTCCTCTTCTACTGTTGCAGTGAACACCAGCTGCAGGGGCAAAAAAATTGAGGTGAATCCTTGAGCAATTTCACATGTAATTGGATTTTCTATGGAAAAGTCGAAGTACTCAGTAGAACCTACAAAATATTTGAGGCACAGGACTGAAATTTAAAATCCTGCTAGTCCACAATTTTTAACTGCTGCAATTTAAGCTGTGTCCATAGGATCCTGACTAACCACATGTAGCACTGCTGAGTGTATATTAACCTAAACCATTAACTTTTTCTAATTGTGTTCTCATGCTACTTAACGATGATGATGCTATTGGCTGATCACACACTTGGCCCCTGAGCAGAGAATGCTGGGAGCAGAACCTCTGGATTGGCTTTTAGCACATTGGATGATGTACTTTTGTTTTCCCAAAGCAGCAAGTTTATAGCATATATAAGAAACGAACATATAATGGATTATTGTGTTGCAAAACTGACACAGACGTGTATGGTGAGTCATTTGAAGGACCAGGTACAGCCTCTTCGCTGATTTCTGTCAATCACTACACCCAACAGTGCACATAGATCAACACAGTATTCACAGCAGTTGCTTATTGTAATGGCACACAGTACTGTTGCATACAGTAGCTAGCACTAGCAATGGGCGTAAGTATTTCGGAGTGGCACAAACACATCTGACTTTCACCAATCACAGAGAGGAACAAGTAAAAATGTGCAGGCTATTACATAACATGTCCTATGCTCTGAATATTTGCTGTCATTGGCTGATGAGATCACGCGACATAATTTATGATTGACTGACACTCCAATCTCGATTCAGTACTTCAGAAGCTAGAATGTTGCACTTGATGGAATTTGTATTTCAACTTTCGTAATACAAAACTATACAGTGCACTTTGTTCTCTGTGGGATTTCTCTACCCTTTCCCGGCGGCTTCCCCGATCCCACCCTATCCCAGCGGCTCCCTCAATCCTACACTCTTCCAGCAGCACCCCCCAACCCATTTTTTCTGAGTACCACCTCCCAACCCATTTTTTCCGCAGCTCCAGCCCCCCCCCCCCCCCCCCCCCCCCCAGCCATCCTTCCATGGTGGCTCCCCTTCAACCAGTTCTCCTCCCTCACTCCCCCCACTTCCCCAGTACCTACTCTGAACCTATACTTCCCTACTTTCCTGGTAGCTCCTCTTACCCCACAATTCCACAGTAGCTCCCCCTCACACCACACTTCCACAGTAGCTCCCCCCGATCCACTTTCCTCAGGTAGCTCCACCACTAAACTACTCCCCCCAACTCGCTCTTCCTTTCCCCTCCCCATTCATCTCACTCTCATTATTTCCCACCCTCTCCCCACAAACTGTGCTCGCTCTCATTTCTTCTCACCCCCTACAAACTGTGCTCACTGCTGATACAAACTTTGCTTAGTCTTGTTTCTTCTCACCCTCTAGTAACTACTCCCACTCTCGTTTCTTCTCTCCATCTACAAATTCTGCCCACTTTCCTTATATCTGCCGTCCCTCCCCCCCTCCATCCTCTTTCCACTCATTTTTCCCCCCCCCTCCCCTACACTCGGCCCATGCTCATTTTTTTCCCCTCCCCACTCCTCTACACTCTCGTTTCTCCCCACACTGTACCCACTCTCATTTCATCTTGGCCCTCAATTGCCCATTCTCGTTTCACCTCCCTCCTACTGCCACTCACTCTGTCTACTCTCTTTCTCCCACCCTCTCTGTCTCTGGCCATTCTTGTTCTTTTCTCCTACCACAAACTCTCTATTCTCCATTTGCCTTCTCGACCCTCCCTCCCTCCCCCCCCTCTCTCTCTCTCTCTCTCTCTCTCTCTCTCTCTCTCTCTCTCTCTCTCTCTCTCTCTCTCTCTTTTTCTTTCGTGTGTGTGTGTGTGTGTGTGTGTGTGTGTTTTGCACAAAATCATGATCTGATATTGTGTATTTTGTCACAGAGGCTGAATCGAGCAGAAGTAGTAGAGAATATCATACAGGCCACACCTGGATTGCTGGATGATCCTATAGCAATTTCCATTCTACAGGAACCAGAGTTGCTTGTGCATCTTGAGAATGCTGACACTGTTAGGAGGTGAGACGAAGCTTAGTGCTCAAATTTGAATACATTGTATGTAATATTTTAAGAGAGACTGCTGCCTTAATTTACTCCAGTTGTATGACGTATTTTGTCATATTCAATGGATTAATTTTTGTGCTGAGTGCTTATCAACAAAAATGGGATGTGAAGGATATAAATAGCTTATGTAAAGAAGCAGCTTCTTGTTATAATGTGTATTTTGCGTTGTTCGACAGGTTTTTTGAAAGAGACTGATTTTGAAAACTGGTTGCTATGTCTGTGGAGCAGATATTAGTAAAATGTATGGAACATTTGTGTCAGGAGTGTGTAAATGGTAAATGACAAAACAAACATAAAACATGGCTGATAGATGGGTACACTTCAACACTTACAGTGAAACCCCGAACTAAAGAATTATCTTTTAAGAAAATCGTGCTTTAACAAATACATCTGTCGGTTCAGCCAAAACTCCCATAAGAACAGTGTTGTTCCTCACCACTTGTAGTAAGCCCCCTTTCTAGGAAAGGTGAGCTTTTAAGGAATAAACTGGAAATGCCATGCAAATTGAAAAATCCAGTTTTTACACAATTTGTAACAAGTCTTAGTGAGTTTAAGATTTCTTTCAGCTTCACACAGGCCGTTCTTTGTATCATGTGATGCAGTAAATGATAAGCAATTCAATCAGTCAACATATTCCTAGGGTGTAGTCAATAACTCGACTTCCCTTTTATGGATGTCAGAAGATGTGTTGAATGAATTTGAAATAGATTTCTGCCCTGCCTAATATGTGACTTAGGTCACATAATCTAAAGTCACTGAGTCTACAAAGTGAGAATAGGATAGTTGTCTGTTAATTGAAATCTGAAAGTTATAAATTTTACTTTTGTGGGATTATGGCCTGCGAATGTAGAAAGCTTACGAGGACTAGACTAAACTGTGACCTCTTGATATCAATGATTTCTGTGAAGGCTACTTTTTGGTGACTGCCGTTTTTGGTTGCAGTTTGTCACAATTATAATCACAGTTTACAAACTCACAACAACATTTATAGCAGTTTCTGTGATTTAACTCCCTAATCATTACACTTCTGATTCATCGCAAGTAGCAACTAATAGATATTGGCAAGTAAGTTTGCTGAGTGTTATTTCTGGTTTGGTGCATTGTGTCAGTGCAATGGGAATGATATTTTCTTGCCTGTAAGGTGTGCAAACTGAGTATTTCAAAGATGTGTTGGTGAAGCATTATGCAGTTTGAGAGGGATGATAAATATACATGAAATACATTTCAGTGAATAATGAACATTTCATTCTCCATTTTTTTTTAAAAGCTCATATTCCTAAATTTTCTGCCAAGCAGTAGTTGATGGAGACTTGTTTATGTATGTAACATTGATGGTATGGAAGTGTAAAGAGAGGCAAGTACAGATCTTTTGCTTAAAAGTTGATACTAGGAATCGTTTAAGTGCAATACTTGAAGATAATCACAGAAGTTTACATGTGTTGAAAATGAGATCAGTCTTTTGAATAAACTATCGTTAAACATTTGGTATAAAAGTTACATACTGGACCTGCTCCCCCCCCCCCCCCCCCTTGTGTTTTCAATTATCTAAAATACAATTTGAACTTACCTTGCAGTTTTAGCTTTTATTGGAAAAGTGTGTTTAAATATGACACGAACATAAACATTAGGCCACACTATAGGTTAGTCAGTTAACTACAGCCTCTATTTGGCATTCACATCCATTTGCTTCTCCAACTCTCAAACAAATTATCATCATTCAACCTAACCTAGACCTCGGGCTATGCTACACAACCAATATTCCGGAGGGGGAGGGGGGGGGGGATGAAGCATCCAGTATCACACTGTAGCCAAACATATGAGTGTATGCTACCAGGTAAAACACCAAATGTTACCCTTTTCCCATAGCATATTAGCTTCTTAGTTAATTGCTTTGGCTCTAGTTAAGTGACACATCCATTCATGAGATGCATGGTTCTTGTAATGAAGTACAAAAATCAGTCAACAGGAGTCACATGGCTTTGAATTTTAAATGCTGTTTTTAATTGCTACTTGCGACTGGTCGGTGAAAACACAGCCAGACTTGATAGTGTGGCGCTAGGCTCTCAAAAAGAAGTATTAACTACAGCCAACATCCAGCACATAGTATTAATGTTAAATGCTATGTTTAGTTGTGACAGTAATCGCAGTCAAATACTGTAAAGCTGCTATTGTGAAAACTGTGACTTCTCATTCACTGTGATTAATAACAGATAGGTATTTCCTTACCCAACGTTAAAGCTTATAGTTGAACCAAAGCTGATCATCTCACTGAAATGAATTATGTGAAAGACACATTCTTAAAATAACTAAAACATCTTATAATTCTTGTTATGTATTTGGTGTAACAAATAAGTGTTAGCACTTTGTCATTTCTCATAAACATATTTTCAATGAAAAACTTTTATTACAATATATTTAAAACCTAGATCATAGCTCTCCTATTTGCTAGTAATGTTCACTAGTCTCGTTTCATCTCTCTACTTTTATGATTGGTGCTATAGAATGTGTATTGGTTGTTAACTTCATTTTAACTTCTACTAATTTACTGGTTTTTTTTTCTCTCAGTGCTCCTTTTATAAGTTTTATTTATAAGTTATTGATTATCTGCAGAACATCTCCACTTCACAGCGTATAGTAAGATGAATAGTTTGCTGCCATGTATTTAAACAGTCAGTTGGTACCACTTTGAATTGTTAATTGTTACATCACTAACATTGTAATACATGAGTACCTGTATAGGAAAAATTAAATTATATTTGTTTTGGTTTTCCATATTATATTAAAATTTATTACCTCTTTAGGTTTAATGAGGTAATCACTGACTAGTTGCCGTGATTTGCCCTACCTTGTACATAGACCATTTATAGTTTATTTAAATGAACATTGTTTCATCATATCTGCAGAGCTACATGCTGCGAGGTAATCACAACCCTATATCTTCAGTCACAAAGTTGTAACATCTGCTTTTACATTTGTACATGTATTGACAGGTCTCTATCAGTATCCAGCACAATCAAAGTGAGTCACCCTGTAGTTTAGTAGATTGGAGAATTTTTCACAAATGGGAAACAAAATTCACTACTGCTCCTGTTCAAACACCTTCTTTGGTAGGAAGATACTCCTCAGTCCCTTGTGAACCTGACAATGCTATTGTGCCTCTCAAAATCAACCCCCATAATGCAGTATAGGTCATCCCTTGTGTGTTCTTCATCGCTACAGCCCTGGGTGAGGCTTGGCTTCTTCAGTGATCTTCCTTCACATTTCTCGGTTGTTTGCTGCTCTTTTCTACCCCTGGACTCTGATACTGGGGAGATCCAATATTACGTCATCAATCCATCTTCTTCTAGGTTTCCCTTTTTGCCTAGCTGAGTGGATCACATCTTTCATCACTTTTTCTTTGCTGTTCTATCTTCTGCCACACTCCCCATGTGTCCTAGACATTGTATTCACTGTGATTTCACAAATTTGGAGGAGGAAAGAGCATGACTAAAATCCAGTGACCTGCCTTACCTCATGCACATACCCATCATCTCCCCCCTTCCCCTCTTTCAGCCCATCACATCCCCATAATGCAGTTTATATAGCTTTAAAATAATATTTTTAGTATCTGGCAATTTTGCCAACACCTCCAACGCACAAACTGTTAGTCCACGAGAGGATAAAAAATTAATGGGCACTTACTCGTCAGAAATTGAAGTAATTTAATTTTGTACTGGGAACCATTTTCACTAGAGGTCACAGCTTTTGATGTTACTTAGAGGGTGGGGGGGGGGGGGTTGGGGGAGGGGGGAGGGAGAGAGAGAGAGAGAGAGAGAGAGAGAGAGAGAGAGAGAGAGAGAGAGAGAGAGAGAGAGAGAGAGAGTGCAGGGGGGAGCACTAGCTTTAAATTTCCCCCACTCCACCTTCCTCACTCCCCATCCAGTTACAATTTTTAGTACATTGTTCATGGGACCACTGTACAAAAATTTGTGACTACATGAATTTTTCCCCCTAATTTTCTTTGTTGACTGGACTACACCCATAAGCTGGAAAGCAAGGGAGTGAAGAATGTCGAAAAATTGGAAGAAGACGACCAGATAAAGAAATGGAAGCACTTGGAAGAGTCTGTATGGAAACAAATGTTGATTTCGTGTGCCAACACATTTGCATGTATTATAACAAGTGTAGTGTGTTCTTTGTTTCAGTAATATTATGCATTTGTTGATATAACAAGGGGAGTGCCTGAAGAAATTGGCAATATACCGTTTTTACCCGATTATAAGATGACCCTTATTGTAAGACAACTACCACCGCACCCCACCCCCCTTTCTTTCTTTCTTTTTTTTTTCCTCCTTAGAAAAATTTATTTTTAAAGTATTCTGAATAATCAAAATTACAAACTGTCTATTGACGTAAAGTATACACTTCAAACGTTAAAATTATGCCTATTCTAAATTTGTCATTTATTGATTGTCTACATTTTGATAGTACAAGGAGAAATAAAAGAAATGAAAAGAAGTAGTTTACATTAATTTGTGGGCCATTTTCTTTTTTACTTTCTTCACTTACTTACTGTGTTGTCTATGGTATCATTATTTTTAATCATCATCATCCTAATAGCACACCTGTGAAATTTATATCTCCGTTGTTACAAATATTTGGCTGTTTCTGTTGAATATTTTGTAATTTCTGAGGTTGTAGGTACCATGAGACCTGAGAGCACAGCTGCTTTTATCCAAATACATATCAGATTTCACTTCTATCTGAATGTTACAGTGTCTTTTGCTTCCAAACGTTATCTGCCTGCCACCCTCTCACTGGCTGCATTAAACCAACAGCTGACGTACCCCGTTTTGTTCCCATCAGTATCATGTTGAGCATCAACAAGATTGCAGCATGAAACAGACAAGTATGCTACTGACCGCATCCTGACTTTTACCATCTCCTGCAGAAATGAATTCCAACAACAGCAACTAAAACCTAAATAAAATATGGCATTCACAATTCACTCTGATTTCCAAACTTTTGCTCATCCCATGATTTACCAACATCTGTTAGTATTATTTCCACGGTGGTCTCACCACTTTAATGTAGTCTCACAGCAACAATTACAGTCAGTTTAATACATTTTACTTCATTTGTTAGACATTTCATTCTGAATTAATTTTCCTTTGTATTTCATCTGAATGTCACCATCATATTCTAAAGCTGATTAAAAGTTGGTTACATTTTTACCTGGTATTCCAGTTCATGAAGAGGACCAAATTTATCAATTGTGACCAAGTTAGTAGTTCATTACAGTCTCTCATAATCAAATAAAATATTGATCTGGCTTCATAATCAAGTAATGTTTTTTGAAGGACAACCTTTCCACTTTTGAATGTTTGCACACTGTATTTATACATTTGTGAGAACTTCTACTGCAAACTTGTTCAGATATAACAAGACTTTGTAAGAAGTAAGAAGTTAGTGCTGTTTCCTTCTGTGTTTCGAAAAATTTTCAAATTTTAAGTACAGCAACAGATTGTTGTATTGACTTGTTTATAGTCTCTCACATTCACTTGCTCTAGTACCACGTGAGTGAAATGTCAAGTGACTGTTCAAGCAGCAACGACACTGTATCGAGTACTTTAGAGTATCAGGAAATTTTGAGCATGTCCGAACGTGAGTATTGTTTGCTTGGTCCTACCCTCCCAAAATTTTCAAAATAACACTGCACATAACCTCAATATCAGAAGCTTCATCTGCAAGACGACCTCTTACAAATGTTAAACTCAGCACCAACAGTTTAAGCTGTGAATGTAAGATGACCCTGTATTTTTTGAATGACAAATTTAGGGAAAAAACTTATGCTTGTAATCGGGTAAATATGGTAAATTATTATTATTATTATTATTATTATTATTATTATTTAATGGGGCCGGATGTGTGAGATGGATGTAGAGTTGTTATTGCAGTTGAACTGTAATAGTAGTAATTATAGTAGAATGTTTTTTATTGAGTGTACATGAAAAAAAGCTTTTAAGATGTAATAATTTGTCTCTTGTTTCATCAGAATTGCAGAAGCTCATCCGGCACTTGCAGAAGCAGCTGGCCATATTGCAGCTGCTGTGCAGGAGGAAGCGGCGACCAGTTCTCATCCTACAGATCTACCTGGCTCGAGCTCTGGGTATTCGTACTCTCTCGACGGGCTCAGCGATGATGACGAAATGGATTCTTCTCAGGTACTGAGTACTTCGGAGTACTCATACTACTCACTCGACGAGCTCAGCGAAGATGAGGATGTGGACTCCTCCCATTTATTGAATTCTTCGGATTACTACTACTGGCTTCAGCATGGAAGCAGTGATAGTGAAGATGGTGATGATGTTGGTCAGGAACTAGGTGCCTCTCAGGTACAGGGCACAAATACTCGTCATTTCTCTGACTCAGGCGTCACACCAGACTCATCAGTTCCGAGCTCAGGCAGCTCAGAGTCACTCCATCGAGTCAGTGATGGCTGTGATACACATGGGACACACGACTCGCAGGTACTACTTTCATCTGTGGTGCGTTATTAATATTATGCCACTGGGAATTTCTTGTCTATCTGCACTTCATCAATTCCCAGAGCTTCACTTTTTCTAATTGCGAGTGTGTGCATGGGACAGGAGCATATGTGAAATGTGCTTGTGATATCTCAAAGCAGTTCTGTGCTTAAAATATCAACAGTAATTTTGAAAAACAAATTAATCTCTAAACAATTGTGTAACCAGCATAGACATTTTCCGAGTATGCTGCAGCAGTCTTGAAAGCACTGGTATGGGTAATACCAAATAGAATACCCAAGAGCACACTTTCTTAATGAAGTTGTGAGGATAGCTTGATGTGCACAAAGGAGTGTTAGATACCTTGACATAAAGAAGGAAGAATGTCTTTTTGTCAGTATCAGTTTGACACACACTAATTGAAAGTGTGTAAATGTTTTCACGTAGACGTGACTCAGCTTTGCTTTTATTGTTATCTGCCGGAATAATTCAAACTTAATATTTCATCTGCTGTTTTTGTCCATAATGTAGTCATTGTTCTTAGTTTCTTACAGTGTTGGACATTTTTGCAGTGTTTGGCATTTTGTGGAACATGGCATTATTTTAAGCAACTGATAGATCAAAACAATTGGAGGGAGAAAAACGTTTTTTGGTGTATTCTGAAACCTCTTCTACACTTGAATAAACTAAAAATGTGTTAGCACAATGTTCTTTTCTAAACTTCTGATTATTTTAATTTGTTAAGCTGGTATTTGATGATATCTAACTACTTCTGAAAATTCTTTGCTGTTTCAATTTCAAGGCAGCTTTTTAAAATTATTTTGTAAAGTAAAATTCTGTAGATCACATGAGCCCTCATCCAGAGAGTTGTCAGATTACAGTTCAGTCCACTGCTTCACTGAATCCATTAAGGCAAAGGCAAATGGCAGGATGATTTCTTGGAAAAATGAATACTTTTCCAATCACAGGATGGAAAGTCCTGTATAGAATAAAAATGATATGGGAAGGATAGATTGCTACTCGCCACATAGAGGAGGCATTGAGTTGGAGATAGGCATAATGAAAAATACTGCTAAAATATTAAGCTGTTGGACAAAGCCTTCTTCTGAAACAGAAAACACACACACACACACACACACACACACACACACACACACACACACTCTTTCCTAAAAACACAACTCACTCACACATGGCCACTGTCTCCCATGCAGTAGTGCCAAGAGTCTCTCTCTCTCTCTCTCTCTCTCTCTCTCTCTCTCTCTCTCTCTCTCTCTCTCTCTCTCTCTCTCTCTTTGTGTGTGTGTGTGTGTGTGTGTGTGTGTGTGTGTGATATTTCAAAAGGAGGGCTTTTTTGCTTGGAAACTTAAATGTTTAGAAGACTTTTTTATTGTTCCTGTCCGCAACTCAGCGCCGCCTGTATGTGCTGAGTAGCAGTCTATCCTTTTCATATTTTTGCTTTTCCAAATCATAGGCATCGACAATGGGGGTGGGGAAGGGGGGTGGGGAGGGGGGGGGGGACAGTTGACACCACCTGGAATCATAGGCACAGATTTTTTTTATTCTTTACAGAATTCTCGCAGAGTTCTAGATATGGTTCTCTGTCATTGTATTACACTGTAGATGAGTGTGATGTAAAATTGTGGCTTTAGTAATCGCTGTGTAACTTAGGTTTATTTGGTTGTTAG
This sequence comes from Schistocerca gregaria, assembly GCF_023897955.1. Classification (NCBI taxonomy): domain Eukaryota; kingdom Metazoa; phylum Arthropoda; class Insecta; order Orthoptera; family Acrididae; genus Schistocerca; species Schistocerca gregaria. The sequence goes on from NC_064926.1 coordinate 349,008,023, forward strand.
GCTGGTGAAGGGGAATTATGTCTCTTGCTTCATGCAGAGTAGTTTTGGCACTGTACTGCAGTCGAGGTAAATGTAAAGGTTTATGAAACATATGCCAGAATACTCCCCGAAACATTCTCTACCTCATACTCTTCTTATACAGAAATAGCCATGCTGAGAAGTGTATTCTGGCGAATATTCCCAGAACAAAATAAAAATGGCTGCAATATTCCTGGCCAACATGTCCCCAATTTCCATAAGAACATTCCTTCTGTTGTCACACAACTTGAACACAAAAGTGGTTTACTGTATACCTGGTCAAAGAAGACCTGTTACAGATTGCCAATACCATACTATTGTTTTATAATAGCAGAGTGATCATAATGGACTCTAAGAAGCATAGTTCTGCAATACTGTAGATGTGTTCAACACAAAGAGAAAATGCCATTTTCTCCACATGGAGGGAGGAAAATAATGAGAGTTTCAAGGCAGAAAAGTTTCTCATCACAATAGCATATCATACTGGGAAAATAAGAACTACCATATTTAAGTCCTAACTGCTAGGAATTGGTTGTACCGGCCAGTTTGAGGTGGTTATACTTCACCCAGACAACCAAAACCTGTTTATTAAACTTTAATTATGCTGATCAATTTTAAAAAAATATAGTATTTGTGAAAATAACTCAATAAACACATTAACATGATTTAATGTGAAATTTTGTAAACAAATAGTGTTAACAGATGGCATCATAGTTGAACAGCTATTTTTAACATGTCTCCGTTTTGAACATTATTAATCAGTGACATGTATACTGATTGTTTCTGTCAACAGGATTGTTCTCAAGTTTCCAGGCATTTTATGTATATCAGATTTTTTTTATTTTCTTGGGTCAGTCTCTTGTTATTGGTATATAAATAAAACTATGTTTTCTAAATATTTCTTTATTTTCTAACTCATTGGGTGCACCAGATTTAATCATATGTGAGATGTAGTTTCATATTGTCAAATCTATTTTGGGATATTGATATTGATATGAAAGACGGGGCACATCATCTGTCAAGAGTTGCCTCGCACTCTCTCTCATCACCTTGTGCCTCTTTCCCTATCCTCTTCTCACCTCCATTTCCCAGGCAACTGCTCTCACTAATTGATAATCAGCAGCCCCACTACAGCTATGTATGCGTGCATTTCTGTGTATGCATAGCTGTGCGTTTCTCCTGCCACCAAACTTCACTAATTCCCTCTATATCTAACTTCAAATGTTTCCATTTCCCTGTCTAAATTTTCTAACCTATCTCCCAATTAATGGATCATACATTCCATGCATGGACACACAACTTTTAAGTCACAATTTCTAAAGATATCTATGGACAAATTACAAAACACTGGGGCATTTTTAATAATAGTTGACAGGACACAACTAGGTGACATTTTTCTCTGTAACTGAAATCATTAATTCCAGTAAAAACAGCAAGCAAATTCTGTTTCTGGAAGGTTATATTTTTATAGTCCTACACAACCTTCTGTTGGGAAACATGAAAGTGGAATTTTTTTTGGACAGATGATCAATTAATATAGGTGTATTTCCTTACAGATTTGTAATCATGTCTCACATCTGCTTTCTAACTTATACAAATTCTGCTTAAGAGGCTTGGATATCACCTTAAATCTGCCCACAATCAGTTTAATATCTTTCATTTATTACACAGTGTTACCAGAAAAGTCTGCATTTCTGCAAACAGATTTTTAGTTGTGATTTGAAGTATTTTGGTGTGATACACTACACACTGAACAACTGTTCAGTTCTCCTGATGATTATGATGATAAAAATGTATTTCATTGAAATGTTGGTTATCCTGGTCATTATCAAAGCACCTGTTCCTTTGTAGTTAACTGTAATCGAGATCTGAAATGATTTTAGGTAATACATCTCTGCCATTAAGAATACCAGTAGACTTACATTTAGTACCTACACCTCCAACAGGTTGAAATTGAGTTGAAATTATCAGTCACATAACATCATTAAATCTGTATAGCTTTTTTTTTTTAAAAAGGGGGATATATTTTAGTAATAGTTCGAATATCTATATTCTTTGTGCAATGGTTTTTGCATGTTTCCTTCAGCAACCATTCCATCCTTAGGCCTTGTGTTACAATAACAAGTTGCAACTTACAAAATAGGTCTTGTTTTTAAATTTTCAGTAATTTTATGTGACTACGGCATGTTGTTTGTGTGTTTCATGAAATTATTTCAATTTCATTTCCTTATCTGTTTCAGTCCTCTGATTCTCAACCTCGAGGTAGCGACTTATCGAGGCAACAATCTTATTCAGCAATTACTTCAGCACAGTTAGCTGCTGCCCTAGCATCAGCAACAGGTAGAAAAATACAAATTATTTATCACTGTACTAATTTTGTTTCATTAGCAGTTTACGCTGTTTTGTGCTTTTTTTCCGTGACCCAATACATTGTAATAACATGGTTCCTCTTAATGTTGTAACTAATAGTTATAATTTCGTTTCTCATGTTGTGTTTTCCCATTTTATCAAATATGCTTATACAGTCTATCAAATGATGGAAAATCCAGGATGGATTGTAACAATATATGAAAAGGATAGTTGCTACTCACTATATAGCGGATACACTGAGTTGCAGAAAGGCACAACAAAAAGACTGTCGTAAAGTTTGTCCAACAAGGCCTTTGTCAAAAGTAGACAACATACACAGGCACACATTCACGCAAATGCAACTTGCACACATATGACCACAGTCTTTGGCGATTAGAGCTAGAGCTAGCAGGCTCCAGCTGTCAGAGACTGTGAAATTAGAGAATATTAGGCATGGACAATTTCATTGTTATTGGATGCAGAGGGCACTTCATTCAAATATCATGTTCATCCACTGACAAATTTTGAATGATTTAATTTTCACATTACAGAGAAACGGAACAGCTGGCCATTGTTTATCTTCAGGAGACAAAATTCTTGTGTTACCAGTAGAGAAATTTAACAGTGAAAAAGCTATTCCTAGCTTTCAGAATTATCCATTACTTCCTCAAGCATGAAAGAGGGTTAAGTTGAGAAAGATTAGAAACGAGGGACAGATAAGATGTTACAAGAACAAGGGTTTCATTTTTCTCATAAAATGTTTATAGCAACAGTGAGAGGAGAATTTTGCTTCCTAAAGCAGGGTTTATGCACCCCAGTACAAACAGGAATTCGGGGAAAAACCAGGAATGTTTTCATCTGGGAGAAAACCGGGAAAAACTCGAGGATTTTTTAGAGTTCCGTGAATTTTTCATTGTTTTAGTTTTCAGTTAAATTTTTGTAGTTTTGACTGGTAAAAACTGATACTCCTACAAAGAATTTTACTTTAGCCCATGACTGCAGAACAATTCTGCAACAATAAAACATAAACAAGGGGAAAAAACAACAAAATAAAACTTAAGTTGCAAAGGAAATGCACCATTTACAACAATGTCAAGGGCTTTGGGATGAAGACTATGCAATACTTCATAACAACAAACTGTTTCTGATGAGCATGACACCAAGATTTACATTAGGTTCATTTGAGCAGTTGCCCGTGGCCTCATGTGCATGCACAGTTGAGTCTCATATGAGCAATACCTTCTCCCACTTTAGGCTACTTGAAATGCAGCTACTAGCTAGCTACCTGGAACAATTTTTCTGGTGTGCTCAAGAGGCCAAATTCGCGCTTCTGCATAGCAGTTTGAGTTGTGGGGAGGGGGAAGTCACCACATGACCCATGTTTACATTTAGTGATTTTGCTGTTTTCTCTTTGCTTACAGCTCTTATGTCAAATCAAAACAAAATGAGTTTCTGTGGCCAGGAGCTACCAAGTGAATTAAAATACATTCACATAATTATGGAAGTGTAAACTGTGTTATTAGTTATAGTTTTCTGTTTTTATTTTATTTCCAGGTTTTTGGCAGTCAGGTATTAATTGCCTTGCACATCAATGAAGTTATTTTTGTCAATTTGCTAAAGAAATATGGCTTTTATTGATCATTTCCACAGCGGCAGTTAATCTATTTGAAACACTATTGTGTAGTGTCAACTGTTTGCTGAATTTAAAGTACATGTTTTTACCTTATCACATGCATGGCATTATGCTGTAATAAAGAACCAAACATAAGATAATATAATACTGGTACTCCAAGCAAATTTACAACCCACAAACCGTACTGAAAAGCTTAATACCATGTTGGAGCCTACTTCTTTGTGAATATGGACATAACAGAGCTGCATTTTAAGCAGAATTGTCTTCTAATGTCTTGTTTTGTTTGTGACAACGTAAGATCTCTTAATGCTATGTACGTAGGAACAGATGGGCTTCCTATGTCATCGTAGCTACACATGCACAGTAATGCCATTTTCTGCTGTGACAACTGCTGAAACAAATTCTAACAGGTCACAGGAAAATATTAGCAATGTTGGTTTGAAAAGCGTTACTTTCAGAGCAAATTTCATTTTAAAGAAGATGAATTATGTTATTTGTGCAAACATGCTTTGAATTTCTTAAGTCACAGTGTGTTTGATTCCCATTTAAAGCTTAACATTTTGAGGGCCAGCCACTTAGAAAAATTCCAAGGCCAGAAGACTAAACATTTATGTCACTATTTGAAATCTTACGAGCACATTTGTCTGAAGTATTTTAAGGTGGAACACACCAAAAAGACCAATATTTTATAACAAAGCTTAGTTTTTCTTGCAGCTGTACTATTTATATTAATTTAAACGTTTAACTTTTTTATCTGTGTGTCAAGTTACTGAACAATGATGGTGCTATTGGCTGACTACATCATGGGTCTTATGCTCTGAGTATCTGCTGTCATTGGCTGGCAAGATCATGTGACATGATCTATGATTTGCTTACAAAAGCGCATCACAATCTCTATTTCAATGCTTACCTCATAACTTTTGACCAAAGCATTCTTGAGCGAAGAAAACATACATTTACACAAGCAAGCCCTGATCTTACACACATGACAACTACAACCAGCAGCTCTGACCAGAATGTGACTGTCAAGTGAATAGCAATCTGGAGTGGGGTGGGGAAGTAGGAGTAATAGTATGGCACAGGCGAGGGCAGTGAGGAGCACTGTGTGGCAGGACATGCAGGGGCTTGATGACGGTCTGACGAGAGTGCCAGGTGCAGTGTCAGGGTGTGGGCTGAGGGGGGAAGGATTGGGGAGCAGAAAAAGATAGTCGCAGGAAAGGGGAAAGAATGGTCAGGTGCATTGGCAGAGGGGGCACACAATGTGGTGGGGAATGTAAAAATTTGAAGGTGATAGAACAGAGGGGGTGGAAACTTTTTGGTGAGGGGTGTAGGAACTGTGGATTGAGCCTGGGATAGTTTCGGAAGTGGAGAATATGTTGTAATGGTAAGGTAAACCTTTGACAGGAGGGGATTGGGAAGTGCTGGGTGCAGGTCCTGCTCGGGTCTTCCACAGGGATATGATCGGTATAGTGATGGACAAATACGTTGTGGAGGTTGAGTGGATGGTGGAATACTGCTTTCGGATCCCTAGTAGGATGTCCCTCATTTCACGGCAGATGGTAGATAATCAAAGCCCTGGCGAAGGATGTGGTTCAGCTGTTTCAGTCCAGAGTGATACAGGGTGACGAAGGGGGCATTCTTTTGTAGCTGGCTCTTGGGGTTGTTGGGACAATTGGAGGTGTTGTGACTGTGAAGGAATGAAGATAGGGTGTCATGGCCCTAAGTCCAGATCATGAAGATATCAGTGAACCTGACACAGACTAGGGGCGTGGGTTTTTGGGAGGCTAGGAAGGTTTCCTCTAGATGCCACTTAAACAGGTTGGCATAGGAGAGTGCCTTGCTGGTGCCCTGGGCTGTGCTGTGGATTTGTTTGTGCAATATCCCTTCAAAGGAGCTACATGTTAGAATAAAGGTAGCAATTTGTATGAGGAATGTGGGGGGTGAATTTGGAGTCTGAAGAACATCGGAAAGGTAATGAATAATTGCAGCAAGATGGGGGTATGAGTGATGTTGGTTTATAGTGAAGTGGTGTCAGCAGTGACCCTTAGGGAACCATGAAGTAAAGGGTTCGGGATGGCCGGTGAAGGAAGTGGTTGGTATCTTTGACGTGGGGGGTAAGAAGGCTTGCAGTTTGTTGGAGGTGTTCATTAGTGAAGGCCAAAATGCTTTCAGAGGAGCCACAATAACCAGCTACAATGGAGAATCCAGGATTGATGGGTTTGTGCATTTTGAGGAGCATTTAGGTGGGTGTGCAGGGTGTCATAGGGGTGAGGATTCAGGGGAAGGGCCCAAGGCTTTAAGCAGGGATTGGAGGTTATTTAGAAACCTGCCTCTCCCAGTCCATCACCTGTGGTGTTTCCCCCCTCCCACCTAACCATATTTCTCCGGTCCCTTCCTAAGAACACTAACCTTTCAGCGGAAGAAAGGATAGCTAAACACGGTCTCAAAACAGATCCTCCTTGCAGACAAAGCCACCACTGTCGTGATCAGTCATAGTGACTGTGTGACAGAAGGCCTCTGCCAGTTGTCTAAGTCGCCCACCTGTAAGCTCTGCCAGAGTGATTTCATTCCAGATGTCCAACATAATCTCCATAAGGTAGCATTTGGCATTGTGAGACTGCTGTGTGCAGTGTGATTACTGTTGAGTGTAAGAAGTCTGAATGTACTTTGTAGTGTAATTTTAATCCTCTAACTCACTGACCTACTTTATTGATTTATTATTCATCTGTTGTGAGAAAGGAATGTGGCTACAAGTCCTTCTTTTTCAAAAATGAAATTGCTTAAGATTTTTGTAAAATAATATTACTTGTTTTGATGCAAATAACCATTGCTACCTATTGGTTAAGGAATTTTCTTTTGGTTACTGCCAAATGGTTGATACTGTACCATATTTCATTAAAATATGTAATAGATGATAAAAGGAAACTAAGACTAAAATGTGATCACTACAATAATGCAAGAAATTTAAATGTGTATAGAGATAAGTTTATGATAAACTGCAAAATGTGGAAAACATAAAAACTTTGGTCATTTCCTCTAACTACAGCTATACAGTAGGATTTTTGCGTGGCAAACTACTTTATGTCTATGTAATTGTCTTGTGTGGATATAATTCACAGAAGTGATGGTAACAGATAATGTTTTGTAGATGGTTACTGTACATTTTAGTGGGGATTTGTTATCCTGTGGAAGGTCTCCAACTATTCAGTAAATGTTTCTTGCAACATGAATCCAGTTTGTGAGCACTCCAGCAACTGAGTCATTTGATAATGATTTTTCCTGAGTGATTGAATTCATCAGTTGACTTGGATCGTGTTTCACCTGTTTCACCATAACTTACTTTGTGCCATAATTTGGTGAATAACGCAAATTAAATTTTCATCCCAATGTTTTGGATTTCTTACTTTCATCTGCAACATTTGTTTCTATCAATAATCTGTTATTCCTTTTCGTAGAGGCCTCATGATTATATCTATGAGGGGAACAAACATTATTGATAAATCTTGGATTTCAAATCGTGGAACAAGTAAAACTAAACACTCATCTTGGGCAGTCTATCAGTACATAGAGGAGAACACGTGACACAATAATCAAATCAATGAGTGTGGAGACTGGTGACCCTTCACCAAAACAAGCAAAGTTTATTTCAGCTGCTGGAACTCAATAAAAAGATACAAATGCGTCTTTGAATTTAAAAGAAGAAAAATAATCAAGATAATGCATCTGTATATATGCGTGGGTCTTGGAGTTTAGGCAGAGATGGTACCATCAGTTCTGCCTAATCTCACTTACAAATAAATTTGTGCCAGGAAAACATCCTGAGTCCATTGTACAGGTGATGTTATCCATAGATGCGTATTTTGCAGAACTTGCAGACTTCCTCTTTATGGACAGAATTGATTCCCTGGATAAACTTTCAAAGTGCATCGATCTAAAGAGTATATTTTTCTCCCATGAAACACAGTCTTTCACTGCCGTGTTAGGAATGTTTTATGTTGGTGTAGTTTATATTCCCAGGTCTACTTTGTCATGTTGTTGGAGAGTGAAAATGTTATGGGAGTGGTGAACCCAGTTAGTGCTATGGTAAACCTAAGAAACTGATTGGTAGGGACCACCAAACTGTAAAGTGAACACTACAAATAACTCCTTAGTTACTGAAACTTCCTGGCAGATTAAGTGTGTACTGGACTGGGACTCACACTGTGAACATTGTCTTTAGTGGACAGGTGCTCAATTGACTGAGTTATGTAAGCACAACTCATGATCTGCCCTCACCTTCATGTCTTCCAATAACACTCTTCTACATTCCAAACGTCACAGAAGTTCTCCTGCATACCTAGTGACACTAGTGCGATTGTTTCCAGAATGAATTCTTTCAGGAGGCCTTAGATATTGTTGGCATTCATCCCAAGGACTTATGCTGTGCCGCAAAACAGTCGAAGAGGAGAGAGAGATGTGACTAAAGATGAGTGTTTGAGCTGAAATGAGATAACTCTTTTATCTTGTGAGCTGTTAAAGTTGGTGAGAAGTTTAATAGCTAGAAAGTTAATCAGTCAAAATCTTGAAATAAATATGAAATTATGTTTCAAGAAAGGCAGCTATCCCAATCAGTGCCAAGTCAGGGGCCATCAAATAAACATTATAATGTTTTCATGACAAGTTTACTGTCTACACACTAGGTATAAAATGAACAAGTTACTGTACAATGATCCATCCAGCTCCAGAAAATATTGAAAGGTTGAGAACAATAGTGCAGATAAGAATTATTAAGGAAAACATATCTTCATAACATTTGTGGAACTGCAAAACCTTCACTGTTTGAAGGCCTAAAAACTGAAGAGAATAGTGACGAAACAGGTAAAAATTACGGGACTTATTTGTTGTAATGGTTGTAAGTGAAAAGTTAAAACTTCGAGCTGGACTGGAATTTGAACCCATGTCTCTCCCTTCTGTAAGCAGTGCACTACCAATAGTGCCACCTTAACACATTGCCAACACTAACTCAAAGCATGAATTTGTCACAAGCTCTTCCTCTTATGACATAAATGGTAGCACATTGCTCACAAAAAGGAGGTAACTGGGTTCAAATCCCCATTCAGTGCCTAGTTTTATCTTGTCACATAAATTGTCACAGATAAAGTAAAGTAATTAATTCTCTGGAATGACCCAGAGGCTGTGGGTAAACAAAAAATCCGATTAAGTCTTGTCTTGTAACAGTTATTAGAGCATCTCTGCAGAACTTGGAAGTAAAAGGAGGGAGGCTTGTGATACATTGAAGCTTTGAGTTGGTGTGGGAAAAGATATTATATAGCTTAACTGCTCATCCACTACATATGAAAGGCAAACATCATTTGTCAAATATAGGTCTGCTGAATAAATAGTTTTAACTTGTCACATACAGTTTAGTTCAGTTTAGTTTCATTCTTTGCATGTTCCGTATGTCATAACTGCAACCTCTCACTGTAATGCGGAACATTTGTACTGAATTAAAATAGATTTTTTTCAGTGAATTATATATTTGGCACAAAACCGGGTGCGTGCGCACGCCCCCACACACACACACACACACACACACACACACACACACACACACACACACACACACGTGCGCAAAATAATAATAATAATAATAATAATAATAATAAGACACATTCAGAAATTATTCTGTGGAACAGCAGGAGTAGTGAAGCAGGTATTATTTCAGTTTGTGTTTGAAATTAATTAAAATATCTATTGAATTGTCTACAACATTGTATAGGGGGTCCAAGGTTTTTGTGTCCCAGTTCTGCATTTCTTCTTGTTCCACACTAAGATCAAGAGAGGGATAGTGTAAGTCATTTCTTCTTCTAATATTTGTAAATGTTATTGTTATTTTTGAACTATTTGATTGTTGACAGAAAACTCCATACTGAAGTTAGTGTACTGTTGTCAGTAGAAACAATTGTTTAAACAGCAGATTAAAAATATGTTTCATTGACAGAGAGAAAAACAAAGGCAATTAAAATCGTTAGAGAACAGGGATTGGAACACATGGCAAATTGTTGTCATACAATAATGTTCCCATGTCACTCTCTTTATAGTTGAAGGTAAAAAAGATTTTTAATTGTTTATCCGTGTAATGGAGATGCTGCTTACTACAGAATTAGAATTGGTTGTAAAGAAAATAAAGGAGATTCACAAAATTAAACAATGAAAAATCCAGGACTGAAGGTAACAATATTATGAAAACGAGATGCTGAGTTACAGGTAGGCACAACAAAAAGACTGTCACAAAATAAGCTTTAGGCCAAGAAGGCCTTTGTCAAGAATAGACCACCCCCTCCTCCTTCACACACACACACACACACACACACACACACACACAAGTGACTGCAGTCTCCAGCAGCTGAAGCCACACTGCGAGCAGCAGTGCATGATGGGAGAGGCAACTGGATGGGGATAGGAGGCGGCTGTGGTGAGGAGGGGGACAGATAGCAGGGTTGGGGGTGGGGGATAGTGAACTGAACTGCTGCTACGGAGTGCGCAGGGAGGAGGTGGAAAGAGGGTAGGGCAACTAGGTGCAATTGGGATGTTAGACAGAGGGCTGGGGAGAGGTGAGGGGAGAGGGAGGGAGAGTGAAAAGGACAGAAGTAAAAAAGACTGTGTATGTCGGTGGAATAGATGGCTGTATAGTGCAGGAAAGGGAACAGTGAAAGGGCTGAAAAGGGGGGGGGGGGCAAGAGTGATGACACCCTATCCACATTCCTCCAGAACCTCAACAACTTCTCTCCCATTTGCTTCACCTGGTCCTACTCAACCCAACAAGCCACCTCCTGGATGTTGATATTCACCTCAAAGATGGTTACATCAGTACCACTGTCCATGTCAAACCTACTAACCACCAGCAATACCTCCAATTTGATAGCTGCCACCCGTTTTGTACCAAGAAGTTCCTTCCATGCAGCGTAGCCACCCATGGGTGCCACATATGCTGTGACAAGTGGTTCCTCTTAAAATGTACCAAGGGTATCACAGACTGTAATTATCCTCCGAACCTTGTACAAAAACAAATCTCCCGTGCCTTATCTTTCCAGTCTCTCACCATCTTCCAAAGTCTCACTGTTCGGCCTCTGATGAGAATTCCCCTCATAACTCAGTACCACCCAGAACAGGAGCAACTGTATTACATTCTCCGAAGGGGTTTCACCTACCTCTCGTTGTGGCCCGAAATGAGAAATGTCCTGCCCACTATCCTCCCCACTCTTCCCACAGTGGTATTCCACTGTCCACCAAACCTACACAGTATACTAGTCCATTCCTACACAACCCCTGCTCATAACCCTTACCTCATGGCTCATAACCCTGTAATAGACATGGATGTAAGACGTGTCCCATACATCCTCCCACCACCACCTACTCCAGTCCAGTCACAAACATCAACTATCCCATCAAAGACAAGGCTACATGTGAAACCAGTCATGTGACCCACAAGCTAAGCTGCAACCACTGTGCTGCATTCTATGTGGTCTTGAAAACCAACAAGCCGTCTGTTCCTGTGAATGGCCACCGATAAACTGTAGCAAAGAAACAACTGGACCATCCTGTTGCTGAGGGTACCACCCATCACAACATTCTTCATTTCAGTGACTGCTTTACAACCGGTGCCATATTGATTCGTACCACCAACGCCAGCTTTTCTGAATTGCGCAGGTGGGAACTCTCTGTGCAATATATACCCTATGTTCTCATAACCCTCCTGGCCTCAACCTTCATTAGTCATTGTCCTCACTCATCCAGCCCCTTCCCTGTTCCCTTTCTCACCTTACACAGCCCTCTATTCCACCAACACACCCAGTCTTTTTACTTCTGTCCTTTTCACTACCTCCCCCCACCTCTCCCATGCCCTCCGTCTAACCTCTCGATTGCACCTAGCTGCCCTACCATCTCTCTCTCCACTTCCTCCCTGCACGCTCCCCAATAGCACATCACTGTCCTTCACTCCCACTCCTACCTTGATATCCCTTCCTCACGCTGTCCCAGTCTCCTCCTACCCACACCCAGTTATCTCTCCCATCATGCACGGCTGCTGCTGCTCGCAGTGTAGCTTTAGCTGCCTGATACTGCAGTTGTGTGTGTGTGTGTGTGTGTGTGTGTGTGTGTGTGTGTGTGAGGGGTAGGGAAATGTCTGTCTATTTTTGACAAAGGCTGTGTTGGCCGAGAGTTTTTTTTTTTTTTTTGAGACTCGTGAAATTGAGTGACTATCAGAACTGTGGAAGATAATGCGTACTCATTTATTATCTGTTATGTCCAAAGCAAGGTAAATATTCAGATCAAATTGGCATAGAGGAAAAAGCAGGACAGATAAAAGGAGTGGATTATGTTGTGGAGGGTGGAGAGAAAGTAAGAAGTCACTCACACCAGTAGGCTAATATATTAGAATAAATAAAATCCTTGCAGGAGTTAAACCAGCATACATCAGCTGTGTCATTAAGCAAACTGAGGAACTGCACCAAAAGCATTTCATAAGAAGTCTGTAAAACATCTTTGTATTTTGTAATAATGTTTTTTTCCACTTCTTTCCCTTCAGGATTTATGTCAAGTTCACCGCAACCTTCAGGTTCTGGCTCAACAAGTGGACTCATTACACCAGAGCTGTTCAATCAAGCCATGCAACAAGCGATAGCGAGTGTAAGTAGATAAATATTGTTGCAGTTATGTATTACATGTAGTTCAGTATTAATATGAGTTGCATGTGTTGTATTGATGACTCACAAGTAGACACTAAATGTCTCGATCTTAATTAAAATCAACAGCAATAATCAAACATAACAGATAAAAATAGGGAAAAAAAAACAGTGTGATGTAACAAAATAAGTGATGGGTGTGACGAGAGCTTGCGAAACATTACTAAATGCTGCCCTTGAAAACTACTTAGAACAGATATTTCAGAACCCCACCCATGATGGAAATATATTACAGCATCATGTGCCTACATACTCCACAAGGCACCAGATGGCGTGTGGTAGAGCACTACTAGTCATTTTCTTTTCTGTTTCACTCGAAAATAGAGCAAAGAAAAAAGGCTATCTATATGCCCCTCTAATGGCAACAGTTACACTTGACCTTTTTGAGGAAGTCCACTTCGAAACTGGTATCAGTGACCATGAGGCAGTTACAGAAACTGTAAATACCAAAACACAAAGAACATCTAAAACAAGAATAAATATTTATATGTTCAGAACACTAGACAAAGAAACAATATGTGTCATACCTCAATGAGGAACTTGAAACCCCTAAGTCAGGACAGGTACTTATGGCTAAAGATTAAAAGAATAGTTGACCATGCACTGGATAGAAATGTACCCAGTAGGACAGTTCATAATGGGAGAGAGAGAAGGGCGTGAAGCCTTTAATGACGAATATTGCCAAATGATCTTTCATAAATTCTAAAGAAATTGTGGTGACACATTAAGGCTGTTAGTGGCACACTCATGGCAGAGACTGGAGCTGAAGTTGAGAGTAGTAAAGTAAAATCTGAAATGCTTAACCCTGTTATCAAATGTTGCTTTACAAAGGAAAATCCAGGATAATTGCCCCAATATAATCCTCATGACACTAAAAAGATTAATGAAGTAAGTATCAGTATCAGCGGCGTTAAGACAACTGAAATAATTAAAACTGAATGAAGCCCTTGGGCCCAGTGGAATCCATACAGTGTACACCAAATTTCTGGCTGAGTTTGCTTCTCTGTTAGCTATAAGCTGTTATAGAACCCTTGAACAAAAAGCTGTACCTAATGACAAGAAGGAAGCTCAAGAACACCTGTGTACAAAGAAAGTAGTAGAAGTGAGCCACAAAACTACCGTTCAGTACCCTTGACATCTGTTTGTTACAGATCTTAGAACATACTCTTAGCTCAAAAACAGTGGGGTATCTCAAACAGATTGACCTCTGCTACACCAACCAGCATGGATTTCAAAAACAAATCATGTTAAACCCAACTTGACTTTTCTCACTTGACATCCTGATAGTCATAGATCAAGACAGTCAGGTAGATGCTGTATACTTTGATTTCCAAAAAGCATTTAACTCAGTACCACACCTATGCTTCTTATCAAAGTATTATCATATGGGATATCAGATGAAATATATGGCTTGATTGAGGATTTCATGGTAGGGAGAACACAGCATCTTATCTGAACTGGCTCAGAGTCATCAACAGATGTAGAAGTAATTTCGCGTGTACCTTAAGGAAGCATTTTGGATCCCTTGCTGGTTCATGTTATATATTAATGATCTTGTGGGCAATATTAATACTAACCTCAGACTTTTTGCACATGAAAAGCAGTCTGAGTGAGGCTGTACAAATATTGTCAAATCTTGATAAGATTTCAGAGGTGCAGTGATTGGCACCTTGCTTTAAATTTTCAAAAACATAAAATTGTGCACTTCACAAAACAAGAAACATAGTACCCTATGAATATAGTATTAGGGAGTCGCAACTGGAATCTTTAGACTCTACTTCTACATATGTACTCAGCAAACTAATGTGAACTGCATGGTTAAGGGTACGTCCCATTGCACCAGTTATTAGGGTTTCTTCCCATTACATTCATGTATGGAGTGCAGGAAGAATGATTGTCTGAATCCCAAAATTATTCTGATCTTTATCTCACGGTCCCTATGTGACCAATAGGCAGGGGGTTGTAGTAGATTCCTAGAGTCGTCATTTAAAGCCAGTTCTTGATCTCTTTTGTGTACTGATTGCAATTCCCAGCATTCTACCAATAAACTGAAGTCCACCACCTGCTTCACCCACAACTGAGCCTATGCAATCATTCCATTTCATCCCTACGAAGTGATACACCCAGGTATTTGCATGTGCCCCGCAGGGGGTCCACAACTCTTTTATGGATACATGCGTGGTGAGCAAGGGGCCCCGAGCTATTGCAGCCTTCTTTCTCTCCAGGGCTGCATTTCCTTCCCCTTCCCCTCCTTTCCCCTTTCCCGTCACCTTCTTCTCTCCCTCTCTTGGTGTCCTTGCTTATGTTGGCCCCCGCTATCCTCCTGGTTCTGTTGGTTTCACAATTTGGCTTTGTTGCGTAATCATCTCCTCCTTTGGCTCCTTGATCCCCCTCTGGGGTTTCACCTCCATTGCAAAATTTCTCCTCCGTAATGTGAGCCATTTGGGAAAGAGCACCTTACCTAGTGTCTCCGACGTGCGCCCTCCTAGTACATAACACCTTTTCTTTCACATCGTTGTCTGATGCTAGGGTCCATAGCCAGCACTGTAGCAAGCCCGTGTGGTGGGGTCGCTATGTACCCTTTTGGTTGAGCCCCCTGAACACACAGGGATCACACTTCTGATACCTGAGCTGTGACCCCCTCATGCATGCCTTGTAGTGGTTGCTCATCATCCTGGAGCATCGGAACTCCCGGCAATGACCGCCGTGCCAGACGGCCCTTGCTGTGGCTGGGTGGCACCCGTGAGGAGAGCCCCTGATCGGAGTGGGTGGTATCAGGGCGGACGCTATGCAAATGAAACGCATATGGGTTCAGAACTCTGGCCATTCTTCTGCGGCCGTCTCTCTGCGTGGAACTGATTTTTCAAGTGCTGCTTCTCGTGCCCCTTCGGCCTTCCCTTCCATGGCTACCCCCTGGGAAGAGGGTCAGGGCTGTCGGCTAGGGGCGAAATCTTTCCCCCGTTATCTAGTTTGCTCCAGGACTAATGGAGATACTTTCACCAATACCAAACCATTATTCTTTGTGGAACACATTGAAGACAAGTTTGGCGAAGTGGACTCCCTGAGCAAGATGCAATCTGGTTCGTTGCTGATCAAAACTGCTTCAGCTGCCCAATCTGCCGCCCTTCGTGCCTGTACCCATCTTGGCACAATTCCTGTGTCTATTACCCCCCACCAGTCTCTAAATATGGTACAATGTGTGATTTTTCACAGGGACCTCAACCTTCAAACTGATGAGGAACTTCGGGACAATCTCGGACGCCGGGGTGTTCACTTTGTTCGGCGTGTTCAGAGGGGTCCTAAAGACAATCGCATTGATACTGGTGCCTTTATCCTGGCCTTTGACGGGGATACTTTCCCTGAGAAAGTTAAGATTATGGTTTATCGATGTGATGTGAAGCCGTACATCCCACCTCCTATGAGGTGTTGTAAGTGCTTGCGTTTTGGACATATGTCTTCCCGCTGTTCACAGGCCCCTCTCTGTGGTGACTGTGGACCTCCACTCCATGCGGGGAGTCCCTGTGTTCCCCCTCCTGTGTGTCTAAATTGTCATGGTAGTCATTCTCCACGTTCACCAGATTGCCCAGTATATAAGAAGGAAAAGAAGATACAGGAGTATAAGTCCCTCGATCGTTTAACCTACACAGAGGCCTGTAAGAAATATACACGTCTTCACCCTGTGTCAATGACATCTAGTTACGCCTTGGTTACATCTTCACCCCTTCCTCCCCCTTCCTTATCCCCATCCCGGACCCCTCTCCTCCGCCCCCCCCTCCCCTGCGGCTCCCACACCTTCTCCTCTGGGCGGTGCTCCCCCTCCCCAGCTGGAGAAGTGTCCCACTCCTTCGGCGTCTGCCGGTCAAGGGCATCTGTCCCGGGATGCCCCTTCCCGGCACCCTCCAGGCCAAAGGTCTGCTGCCACACGACAACCGTGGTCTGTCGGCCCCCAGGTCGCCCAGTCTCTTTCTGTTCCTGATCTTGCTGCAGCTGGCTCCTTTATGCCACACAGCCCTCCTCGATCTCAGCCTGAAAAGAAGAAGAAACGTAAGTCCCGGGACAAAGAGACTCTGGTGTCACCAGAGGTCCCTTCCCCGACTTCACAACCGGATTCTGACCTGTCGTTCATGGATGTCGCCCCCTCCTCGTCGGTGACGGGTGGGGACCTGGCGGTATGACTGGCTTTAGCGTGTCCAGCCCCCATTTAAATCATCGTTCTGTGGTTCTCCAATGAAATTGCAATGGATACTATCATCACCTTCCGGAATTGAAATCCCTTCTTTCGTCTTACTCTGCAGCTTGTGTGGTTCTCCAGGAATCTCATTTTACTGATACTCACTCACCAACCCTCCGTGGGTTCCGTGTTTTCTGTCGAAATCAGGTCGGACCCCTGTGGGCTTCAGGTGGCATTTGTATGTTGGTCCGTACAGACATTTCTAGCACGTGGATACCTCTTCAAACTACATTGGAAGCAGTTGCTGTTAGGGTTCACCTAGACTCTGCGGTCACAGTTTGCAATCTTTATCTCCCTCCTGACAGGACTCTTACACCTGCTGCCTTAACTGCCCTTCTTCAGTAACTTCCTCCTCCCTTCCTCCTCCTTGGGGATTTTAATGCTCATCATCCCTTGTGGGGCAGTGCCTTTCCATCTAGACGAGGTCTTCTTATAGACCAGTTTATTGCAGAGCATGACTTGCGCCTTCTTAATGATGGCTCCCATACTCATTTCAGTGCCGGTCATGATACCTTTTCTGCCATTGTTCTTTCTCTTTCTTCTCCCTCTCTCCTCCCTTCATTACACTGGTCGCCATATGACGACCTTTGTGATAGCGACCATTTCCCGTTGATTATCTCGCTCCCTTCCCGCTCTCCGATGGACAGGTTACCTCGTTGGTCTTTCCAATGCGCCAATTGGCCTCTATACACTGCACAGGTCGTGCTTTCTCCCTCTTTGTCGGGTTGTATTGATGACGTCCTACATGACTTGTCTGATGTGATTGTTCGCACTGCTAACCTTGCTGTCCCACGCTCATCTGGACCATTTCATCGCCGGCAAGTCCCATGGTGGAGTACGGCCATTGCCATTGCCATTGCCATCCGTGATCGCCGTCGAGCTTTGCAACACTTTAAGAGGCACCCATCCGTAGCCAGCCTTACTACCTTTAAACACCTCCGCACTAAAGCCTGTTATTTAATCAAACAGAGCAAGCGGATATGTTGGGAACGATTCGTTTCTTCCCTTGGTTCTACTGTCCCTCTGTCACGGGTATGGGCTACACTTCGCTCTCTCCTAGGTTGCCATCGGCAGGCCACCCTCCCAGGCCTTCACCTCCCAGATGGCCTTTGTACGGACTGATTAGTTCTTGCAGAACATCTTGCGACCCATTCTGCAGTGGCATCAGCATCAGCATCAACCTCCTATCCAGCTGCTTTCCTTCACCAGAAACAGCGGGCTGAAGCTTCCACCTTATGTTTTACCCCTTGTGAGTCAGAATCTTACAACGAATCGTTTACTGAATGAGAATTTATTTCTGCTCTATCTTCTTCTCATGATACGGCCCCTGGCTCAGATTCCATTCATAACCAACTGCTTCAACATCTCAGTGCTCCACAACGGCAACATCTTCTTCAGGTGTTTAACCGTATCTGGCTCCAGGGTGACTTCCCTTCTCAGTGGAGGGATAGCACTGTGGTTCCTGTCCTTAAGCCTGGTAAGAACCCCCTATCTGTTGACAGCTATCGGCCAATTAGTTTGACCAATGTTGTTTGTAAGTTACTTGAACGGATGGTAGCCCATCGGCTCAATTGGTTCATTGAATCTCGGGATCTATTGTCCCTTTACCAGTGTGGCTTTCGAGAGGGACGGTCTCCAATCGATCATTTACTTCGCTTGGAATCTGCAGTTTGGCAGGCTTTTTCCCAGTGCCGCCATTTGGTTGCAGTGTTTTTTTACCTTCTCAAGGCCTATGACACGGCCTGGCGCCATCTCATCTTACTTACCTGTCGTCAGTGGGGTCTTCAGGGCCCACTCCCGATTTTTGTCCGCCAGTTCCTGTTCCATCGGTCATTCAGAGTTTGAGTTGGTACCATTTTTAGTTCTCCACAGAACCAGGAGACGGGCATCCCACAGGGTTCTGTCTTGAGTGTCCTTCTTTTCCTCATTGCTATCGATGGACTTGTGGCCTCTGTCGGCCCTTTGGTCGCCTCTGCCCTGTATGTGGATGATTTCTGCATTTGGGTTAGTTGCTCTTCAATGGCATCTGCAGAACGGCAGGTCCAGGGCGCTATATGGCGTGCCTCTGCATGGACCCTCTCACATGGGTTTCAATTCTCTCCTTTAAAATCGTGGGTGGTCCATTTCTGTCGCTGTACTACGATCCACTCTGATCCAGAGCTCTTCTCAATGCCCAACGATTGCCTGTGGTCCCACAGTTTCGTTTCCTGGGTCTTCTTTTTGACAACAAGCTCACTTGCCTGCCCCAGATCAGACATTTGAAGGTAAGATGTTTCCGTAAACTCAATGTCTTTCACTTCCTTGCCCACTCCTCTTGGGGTGCGGACCGTTCCCTCCTTCTCCGTCTTTATCATGCTCTAGTTCTATCTCGGTTGGACTATGGTTGTCACGTTCATGGTTCAGCTGCTCCTTCCACACTGCACGTGCTGGATCCAGTCCACCATCGTGGTATCCGTTTGGCCACCGGTGCGTTCCCTACTAGCCCTGTTGATAGTCTCCTGGTTGAAGCTGGGATCTCCCCCCCCCCCCCCCCCATTTCTGTTCTGTGGTCCCAGCTTCTTGTGTCTTATGCACTTGCTATCCGTTCCTTACCCACTCATCCTTCCTATTCTATCCTGTTCCCAGACCATGGACATCGCCCACCCGACCCCCACCCTCGGGCAGGTTTACCAGTTGGGCTCCGCCTTGCGTCTCTTTGCCGTGATTTTCAGCTTCCTTCTTTGTACTGCCTTCCTCACTCCCTCCCCTCCACCCCCCCCCCCCCCCTCCCTTGATTAGTTCCTCGGCCTCGAATTCGGATGGATCTTTGCCGAGGTCCAAAAGATTCCGTCCCCTCGGTGATGTTCCATTCCTTTTTGCGCCAAATTTTATGGGAGTTTTGGGATGCTGTTGTTTTTTACACTGATGGCTCTAAATCTGCTCATCATGTGGGGTATGCCTTCACGTCCTCTGTCGGAACGGAAAATCATCTGCTGCCACCTACATGTGCAGTGTTTACTGCGGAATTGATGGTAATTTCCCAGGCCCTTACCTTTATTAAACAGTCCCAACACAACCGCGTTTTGTTATGTACGGACTCGATGAGTGGCCTTCTTGCTATTTACCAGTGTTTTTGGCACCATCCCTTGGTCTCTGCCATCCATGACCATCTTGCTGATATTCAGCGTGCTGCTTGTTCCATTGACTTCCTTTGGGTCCCTGACCATGTGGGTATCCCGGGCAATGAGCTCGCTGATCGTTTGGCTGGGGGAGCAGTCACTTACCCCCCCCCCCTCCCCCATTTTCTGTAACCCCTTCTGCAGCGGATTTACAGCTTCACATCAAATCCCATTTCGCACAGTCATGGCCCAATTCTTGGGAGGCTACTCCCCTGTCTAATAAACTTCGTGCAATTAAGGTGACACCAGGCCGTGGCGTTCTTCCTTTGCCTCTCCCGAAAGGACTCGGCCACACTGTGTTGTCTCCACATTGGTCATACCAGGCCGACCCATGGTTTTCTTTTGCGTGATGAGCCACCCCCACTTTGTGGTTGTGGAACCTTCCAGTCAGTAGCTCACAATTTGGTTGAATGCCCCCTTCTTTTGGCTCTAAGTGCTAAGTACAGACTCTCTCACACTTTACCTTTGATGTTGGCTGACGATTCCCGGATGGTCTCTCTGGTTCTCGGTTTCCTCCGGGAAAATGGTTTTTATTCTCAGTTTTAAGGTTTTTAATCTCTCTCTGGTATTGGGGCAGGGTGGTGAGTGTTTGGGTGTCTCCCACTGTAAGCAGTAGCAGTGTTCGGAGATTCCCGATTCACCTCCCTGACCGAAATCCTCTTTTCTTCCCCTTTTACTCTGTTTTTACCCCCCCCCCCCCCCACTTAAAAAAAAAAAAATGGTTAGTCTCCTTTTCCCATACGTACTTCTACATTCTAGCGGTTGTACCTTTTAAGTCACTGGTGGTCTTGCCTATGCTGCTTCAGCATAGTGTTGGGTTCGTTCTCTTGCCGACTTCCCTCATTTTGTTTTTACCATTGACAACATGACTGCCACTTTCCATTTTTAGCCTTTTCCCTTTTACTGTTCTGACTTTCCTGAGATGTCACATTAGCGGAATGGACCACATTTGAAACAAGGGACTGATTACCTTGCCGTTTGCTCTCTTAAACCTCAAACAACCAACCAACCTATTTGCATGTGTTGGCCGATTCCAACAGTGATTCATTGATATTAGTCATAGTATACTACATTTTTTCATTTTGTGAAGTGCACTATTTTGTATTTCTGAACATTTAAACCAAGTTGCCAGTATCTGCACCACTTTAAAACCTTATCAAGATCTGACTGAATATTTGTGTACTAAAATGTAATTGGATAGATAAAAAAAATATCTTCTCACCAAGCAGCAGCAGGAGCACGCGCACACACAGATTTAACTTATGCAAGGCTGTGGAGCCAGTAGTTCCTCCTTCCAGCAGAAGAGTTGAAGGGTAAGGAAGAGGGGTGAAGGAAAAGGACTGGAGAGATTTAGGAAAAAGCATACAGTTCAGAAAAGTCAGCCAGAACCCCGAGTCAGGGAGACTTACTGGACAGGATGAGAAGGAAAGATTGATTGTTGGAGACTGCACCAGACAAGATTTGAAAACCTGAGATTTTAAAGATGGAAGACAGGGTAATATATGAGACAGAGATTATTGCTAAAACACTGTGCACGAGTTAATAAGAGTGAAAAGCTAAGTGCTTTGTTCATAACAGGTGGGAGAGGAACAGCAAAAAATAGAAAAGTCAGAAAATGAAAGATGTAGAAAAGTAAAATGGAATGAGGAAAGGAGTAGTTACTGTGAAGAAATAACGAGACAGAAGGAATTAACATAATTTAAGACAGAGTGGGTGGTGAGAACCAAGGACATGTTGCTTTTCACTCTTATTAACCCATGCACAATGTTTTAGCAGTAATCTTTGTCTTCCATATTACTCTTTCTTCCACCTTTAAGCTCTCAGGCTTTCAAATCTTTTCTGATGTAGTCCCCCAACAGTCAGTGTTTCCTCATTTCATCTGGTAAGCCTCCCATGACCTGGGGTTCTGGATGGTGTTTCTAAACTGTACCTGTTTCCCTAAATCTCTCCAGTCCTTTTCGTTAACCCCCTTTTCCTCCTCCTCCACCTGCTCTGCCAAAAAGAAGGATCCTCTGGCTCTGAAAGCTTGTATAAATTAAACCTTTTGTGTGTGTGTGTGTGTGTGTGTGTGTGTGTGTGTGTTTCCTTTGCCACTTTTCCTCTTCCTCCTCCTCCTCCTCCTCCTCCTCCACCTGCTCTGCCAAAAGAAGGATCCTCTGGCTCTGAAAGCTTGCATAAAATAAACCTTGTGTGTGTGGGGAAAGGGGGGGGGGGGGGGGGGGCAGGTGGGTAGGTGGACGTGCGTGCGGGGCACTTGGTGAGCAAATTTTTTTTATCTACCCAATGATATTATATTGTCAGGAATTGATTATTTTCGTTGAATATTTATGTAGCTTGTTTCACACAGTACTTCATCATAGATAGCTACATCTGCAAAGAGTTTGAGGTTACTGTTAATACTGCCCACAAGATCATTAATATACAACATGAACCAGCAAGGGATACAAAACGCTTCCCTAAGGTACACGCGGAATTACTTCTACATCTGTTGATGGCTCTCCAGCCAAGATGACATGCTGTGTCCTCCATACCAAGAAATCCTCAATCCAGTCATATATTTCATCTGATACTCCATTTGATCATACTTTGATAATAGACATAGGTGTGGTACTAAATTAAATGTTATTTTTGGAAATTGAGGTATACTGCATCTACGTGACTGCCGTGATCTTTGACTATCAGGATGTCAAGTGAGAAAAGTCAAGTTATGTTTCACATGGTCTATTTTTGAAATCCATGCTGGTTGGCATAGCAGAGGTCAATCTGTTCGAGATACCTCATTGTTTTTGAGCTAAGAATATGTTCTAAGATCTGTAACAAACAAATGTCAAGGATATTGGATGGTTGTTTTATGGCCAATCTTTGCTACCTTCCTTGCAGACAGGTGTTCTTGTGCTTCCTTCCAGTTACTGGGCACAGTTTTTTGTTCAAGGGTTCTAAAATAGCTTATAGCTAACAGCGAAGCAAACTCAGCTGGAATTAGGTGTAGGCTGATAGAGATTCCATTGGACCCTAGGGCTTCGTTCAGTTTTAATTATTTCAGTTTTTTATACCACTGATAATAATACTTACTTTATTCATCTTTTTTTGTGGTTTGGGAATTAAATTGGGGCAATTCTCTTGGATTTTTCTTTGTAAAGGAGCATTTGAAAATGGAGTTAAGCATTTCAGCTTTTGCTTTGTTACCCTCAATTTCAGTTCCTGTCTCATTTGCTGGGGACTGGACATTATCTTTGGTACCACTGACGTCCTTTGCATACGACGGGAATTTCTTTGAATTTTGTGAAATGTTATTTGAAAATATTCTGCTATGGTAGTCATTAAAGGCGTTACTCTCTTGACAGCTAGATGCATTTCATTCAACATCTCCCTATCTGTAGCCATACACTCTGTTTTACACATATTAGGCAATAATCTCAGTTTCTTTAGAAGTACATTTACAGTGACTGTATACCACGGAGGTTCCCTCCCATTATGAACTGTTCTATTGTGTACATAGTTGCCCAGTGCATGCTCAACTATTGTTTTATAATTGAGCCATAGTTTGGCTACATGCTCCTGTCTTGTGCTGAAAGTTCCAAGTTCCTCATTTAGGTATGACAATACCAGATTTTTTATCTGGTTTACTGATCATGTAATTATATGTTTCCATTTGTTTCAGTTGTCCTTGTACTTTGTTGATACAACCGCATCATGGCATTTCGATGTAGACATCCTCAAAGAAGTCAGGTTTATTTGTTGCTCATTACGAGTTGGGTTTCTATCTGTTCCAGGCAGTTCTCAAAGAAGGCATTTAATAATGTTTTGCAGGATGTCTTATCATGCCCACCCCTAACAAAGCTATAATTTTCATAATTAATTGTTGATGATTAAAGTTGCCACTGATGATTATGTACAGTTAGGGAGCTTACGTACAAGTGAACTGATGTTTCTCTGAAGTTTTCGGTTACATCAGAAAATGAGTCTGGTGAGTGACAGAAGGTTCCAATTATCATTTTATGCGCAGCCCTGATACTGTGTCTTGCCAAGACAATCTCATATGCATCTACAGTTTCTTTCTGGTGGATTTGAGTTTCTTGTCTACTGTGACAAATACACCACCTCCATTTCACATTTGCCTATTCTTTCTATATATCTCTGTGGGTATCAGCATGGAATTGACCTAAATAGTCCTGCGAAACTACCTATGAGCATGAGAAGGAAGTAGATAATGACCAGGTTGATACTGTGTACTTTGACTTCAGAGAGGCACTCGATGCAGCTAATGGACAAACTAAGGGATTATGAAATATCAGACCAGTATTGTAATTAAATTGGGGACTTACCCGTAAACAGAACTTAGACCATCAAGAGTGTCACAAAGATGGTCATTTCACTCTAGTGAGAAGTGTTATAGAAAATGAGTTGCATGTCACACAAATGTTTCTTGTAAAACTTCAAGAGCCTGTATGTTCCAGTAAGAGTAAAGCAACTGATCACTTCCTCCCACACCTATCACTTGAAATGACCAGACCATCTCCATCTATTCTAAGTGGTCTCCTCTATCCATTTACATTGTTCATTGACACTTTTTGTGCTATCACAACTCTCAGTGCAAAGATATTCTCTTTTTTTGTCAACAGTTCCTGTAAAATATACCAAAATAATATACAGAGTGATAGTTTGCACAACTCAAATCAACACACACACAAATGTGAATACTGTTCACAGAAAACAACAGGACATACCTCAATGTCTTCCTGACAATTTGATACATGTCATTGGCTGTTTCAACACACTTTAACGTGGTATTGGTAATTTATTTTTTTAAGGATAGTTTCACAATAATACAGGAAGTGTCAACATAAAAAAAAGAAAACATTACCCATTTATATACAGACATTCGAATTTGCACATGTGTTTAATGAGGAGAATGGAGGACGTGTGGTCAGCTGTAGCCATGTTAGAGGAGCCATCCCAGCAGCTTTCTGAAATTATTAGGAAAACTATGAAAAACCTAAATCAGGATGGATGGACAGATACTATGGCTTCATCCTCCTGAGTATGTGGACAGTGTCTTAAGAAATGCAGCCTTTCATTATATTAAACCTGACATATAGTTCTCTTATGTTGTACATACTTTGAACAAGTTAAATTAATAATGTAAACAATAATTATACACTGTTCATTTACTTTCCTAGTATATCTCACTAAAAAACATTTGTCAGAGAAAAATGAGCGAAACAAAGAACTTAATACTTTCATGGAATAACTTGAATTAGACATGCTGTTTTCAGAATGTTGTATACAGATGAGTGAAAAGTTGCTTGTGTTGCTTTAAGTATTTCTGTTGTTTCATTGCAATAAATGGAAAAATTAATAAGAGAAAGGCATCCTCTCACCTGTAGCAGACTGATGTGTTGTCTATAGACACACATAACAGAAAATGGTATTTACTAGCTTTTGAGCATCGGCTCTTTTTCTAGTAGAAAGGACACACACAACCATACAGAGACCCAAACTCACACTGCTGCAGCCATGGCAACACTTATTTCACAATTGCGAAACTGATTGACAAGTGTGTCCCATCAGATTCCTTGATGTAACAGCCCCAGATGATATTCTGGATGTCTGATAATTTTTGCTGATGGGATGAATGGAACCAAAACATGGGATAAGACTTTCCATTGTTTGTTTTGTGCACAATGCTCTGGGTCACATACTTAAAGGCAGATGATTGTATTCTCTCCAATTTTCACAGTGAACATGCAGTGCTCAGTGCTGCATATTGCCATGCCTCCAGTTTATTCAGATGCTCAAGGGCTTGTCCACGTATACTGAGCAACAAGTAAGTTGTCAAAGTATTACTTCTGGGTTATCAACATGGTGTAAAAAGATGGCAAGTTGCCATCAGAACATGGGTGGTGCACAAAAGGTTTAGAATTACTTAAATGCTTATGTGAACATGGGGCTTCAAAAAGTTTTGCCTAGTCAGTTACAAAATAACTGACTTTTGGGACCAGGCTCTAAAAATCTTGTTTACAACAGTTACTGACCACAAAGCTCACATCAGTGAGCTTAAAACTTTTTATACAACTGAAGAATGTTGTTGTTGCACCCAGTATTACCATTTATTAGATTTTTCACTGCAGACAGACAGAACAAAGTGGAAATGCAGACATATGCTACATTGTAAAAATAAAAATAAAAACCGTATTCAAATATTGAAGGAGTCTCAGATAGACTACCACTAGTTTTAAAATAAACAAAGGTATTGTAATCGGATTCTGTTCTTTCTTCCAAATAATAAAACACACACTAAAGCTTTTATTGAAGAATATGTGCTGTGATAGTTCATTATAATTACATATACTAAGTTGTCAACCAACTACATCTACATGGATACTCTGCAGATTACACTTAAGGGGACTGCTCAGTGAACACAAGTGGGGGAAGCTTGAAAAAACTGTCAGTTTTCTAAATAGTGCAGCTGAAGGAGTAAAGTGTTGTAGGTCCATATAATGCTTACCAATATTAACAAGTCTCTTTAAAGTAGTTTTGCTGGGAGTGTCTGCTTATTAATCTAACTTCCATACATGCTTAGACAACCTCACTCATTTACACCTTTCTGTGGAAACACTTTTTATCTCCTGTTTGTCTGATCTGACTTCAGTACCCCCATAATAGATGACACTTTTTTTCAAAAGTCTGTGTGCATTACTACCATATTTAATGTTGTTTAAATATGGCTAATTTATTTACCTAGTTTTTTTTGAAAAGATAAAATACTTCACTTAATCAGAATGAGATTTAGAGTATATATTTATGGATTTTTACCCAGTAAATCATATATCAACTTCCCTTACAGGCCGGTGGAGGAGAAGATCAATCATCTGACACTGAGGGTCAGTCAAGTCCTTCACGTCGAAGGTTGTCAAGACAGCTGCAGCAGATGCAGGAGATGGGACTCTCAGATGAAGCACTGAATCGCCAAGCTCTGGTAGCCACAGGTGGTGACGTGCAGGCAGCAATAAATTTAGTCTTCAGCTGGGGACTATCTTCATCTCCCCCCTGAGACTAAGACAGTTTAATTTTGTACATCATTCCTGCTTGGTCTAAATCTCTTGTCCTTTGTTTACAATGTTATTGTCTGCCACATGAAAACAAAGCAAGTTTTAGAATACTTAGGTATTTTGTTGCACATAGGTTCCCACGAGTTTAATATTGTTGCTGAGATATTCAGTAATTTGGTGGTCTAATGAGGTGAACCTGATATCACTTACTGTTGTAAGAACTATTCTGAATAAAACATTTGTCCAGATTTACCGTTAAGGTTAAGAACTCCCACAATGTAATTCAATAAGCCACCCATGTATCACTAATTTGAAAAAATAATATCCAGGTTTTAGTCAGCAATTACGATATTAATTGTGTTATATAAGAGGCATTCACATGAAACTCAGTCGCTGGTGTAAAGTAACGGTAACTATTTTACTAACTCAAAACTGTAGTTATACACAGTACACATACTCAAAAATTGTTGCCAAAACTGTTGGTACATTTATCTGATTGTGATATTATCCAGTTGATTGCATCCTTGAAGAAGTTAGTAGGCTGCTGTCGGTTCCAAGCCAAGACCCAGTCACACACTTTATCATCCGTTGCGAATTGATGTCCGTGAATAGCTTGTTTTAGAGGTTCAAACACGTGAAAGCCACACGGGAAAGGATGAGACTGTATGGCTGACGCTCCAGTGCTTCCCACCGAACCTGCTGCAATGTCATCTTCACTGCATTGGCCATGTGTGAGCGGGCATTATCATGCACGAGGATAAAATACTTAGGCGTTTCGATATGACAGCTCGTCTAAGGTTCGGTAAAGTGGCTTGATAATGCTGGGCATTGATGGTGGTTCCCCATTCCAGGAACTCAACAAGCAGTGGGCCCTTGTGGTCAAAAAAGGACATCATGACCTTAACAGGACAGGTGTGCATGGCCTTCGATTTCTTTGGAGGTGGTGAAGTCGCATGTTTTCTCTACCTGCCCTGCCGCTTGCTTTCCGATTCAAAATGGTAACACCATGTTTCATCACCTGTGACAATTCACGACAGAAAGACCTATCACTCCTCAGATAACACTGCAAATGACTCAAAGACAGCGCCATTTGAGTATTGCGCTCAGTTGGTGAGGAACCCACTGCACAAAGATTTTTCAAAAGTTCAAGTGTTGATGCATTATCTTGTGGGTGGTGCCCATGCTAAACCCAGTAACTGATGTGGATCTCGTCCACGGTGGTTCTGTGGTTGTACAAGACTTCACTTCTGCAACCATTTCCAGTGTGACGACACGATGAGCCTGTCCAGGATGAGCATCATTTTCCAGTGACACGCCCCTCAAGGAATAGATTGCACCGTTCCTCAGCACTTGAACAACTCACTGTACTCATCATACACAGCCTTCATCCATAGATACATTTTACGGCCTCCAACTCCCCTCCACCACCAAAAATCAAATCACTACTCATTGTTCCTGCTTACTCGCCTGCAAGTTTGGTAGTAGACAATAACTTGTGTGAACCTCTTCTCTTTGGCGTGAAACCACGCGGATGCTGTGCAACATCAAATGGACCTCATATATTGATTGGTGTTGTTATACAATAGTTAATACAGTGGCAAACAGATCATTTGAAGCTGGCATAGTAAATTTTGAGTCAAGGGGCTGTAAACACACACTACTAGTCTCTCATCAGGGAAGACTTTGAAATCATTCTTAAAAATGATCTGCTTTGTATGAGTATGTACACAATGCTGGATCTTTTTTTTTTTTTTTTTTTTTTTTTTTTTTTTTTTTTTTTTTTTTTGTGTGTGTGTGTGTGTGTGTGTGTGTGTGTGTGTGTGTGTGTGTGTGTGTGTGTGTGTGTGATGGATACGTGTTGTAATTAGTTAAAAAGTTAGGATTTTGAAGTTAAATGTCTTAAAGTGAAGGGAAATTGACTTTAAGATTATCTCACATTATTGTAATAGCTTAATGTTTGTACAGTTAGACACCAGTCGTCCCTTTTAAAGTGGAAATACTTGGTAGCTGCCACATCTGCTTTCTCAGAAACAATGTGTGTGAAGGTGATTGTTTTGTCCTATCATTATTTTACCAACAAATTACTTGCATACTGAGACCTGGAAATTGAGATGAAGGAACTGCTAGAGTAGCCTTAAATTTCTTGAAGTCAAGTCTGTAGTGTAGCAAGTGAAGAACCTGAAAAAGTCTGCAGCACAAATTTTCACTTAACGTGACAGTATTGATCAATATATCTATATTACATCCTTCCATTTGAAAGACTGCTCTTACGTACGAAATCCTTTGAACTGTTTCCAGTTCTAGCAGATTGAATATACTATGTAATCTTTAAGCAGAAAGTGATATGGAATTTGTGGTATGGAGGCTTCAACATGGTTTTCACTGCAATATGTGAACTGCGTAGCAACCAACCAGTCTGGTACAAAGATTTGTCATTACAGTGAGGAGAGAAACTTGCAAGAGCCAAAGTTTATTAACTGAATCTTCTGCTGACTATCAACAGAAGCATTTGAAGCATTACAACCTGTGATATTTGCAGCTCTGCTTCGTCACTGTCCAAGAACTTTGCTTTGACACAAATGACAAATTGAAACTGGCAAAAAGCTTTAGCTTGCAGCTATACTGCTTACATAAATAATAAAGTGGCACCGAACATTCATTGAATAAGGAATTAAAGCCCAGGACTGCTAACCTGAATACCAAGTACTCCACTAATTGGTAACCTTCTGCACTCGCACACCTTCACGACAGAAAGTAATATCAGGAAGTCTAACTTTATGGAAAAAGGCCCAGTCTTCATTGACCTCTAATTTACCTCATTGCAGAATTGAAATGGAGCTAAATCTATTTGAAGCTGAGGGTGATATAATACTGGATGACCTTCCCAACTGATGTTCAATCACCATCCAGGAGGAAAAATAATGTGTAGTACAATAAAAGTACCACTAGGATAGATTCCGTTCTTCGGTGTAATATTAATGAATGTAGTGTGAATGTGAAACAATTAAAGCTCCTAACACAGGAAAAGTAGCTCATTTGAAGCCATCTTTCTCCTTCATACTCAGAGATTAATTTCCCACAAAGCAGGCATCATAGTAAACATGTCCAGAATGTGTTAATTTTGGCTGTAAACTGCAGTATGTTCATATAAACTTTAAAAAGTTAAATAATTAAAGTAATAATTTACTAAGAAATAATTACAGAGCATAGGTGCTGTGGACTTCAGTTTATAGTGGTAAAACTATCCCAATTTTCAGTACACCAACATGTAATATACAAGTATTATTTTATCCTATGGTGGTGATCCACATTAGCTCTCAAAGTTGAAATGAGATTAGTGTACTAACACTGATTCTTGCACTGATTTTGGTAAATGAACAGTTTCTGTCATCTTTACGTACTCTTTCTTCTGTGTTCCATCTTTGTTTCCTGTCATCCACACAACATTTGGGTCCCTCTCAACGTGCTTCTCCTTTCCAACCTTCCCCATCAAACTTCTGAAGAAGAAACATAGAAGTTCAAATAATTAGGAGTAGTTTTTCTACTTCTGTGTGTTTCCATTGACGCTCGGAATTTCACCTTGTGAAGATTGTCCACCCATTCTGTCCCCTTGTAACCTAACAGTTCTCTGTTGAATTTCTCTTTTAATATTTATTTTTGAATTTTTTTGAATATTCATAACAAAATTTAATATTTTTTTGAGTAACCCTACAGGTGATTTAAATGTGCACATTTATTGATGTTCTAAAAGCTCAGTCGCAAGTTGCTATATCCCTCAGTCTCAGTATTTATGAATCTCAGTATAAAGTAACTGATTGTGAAATAGTATCAAGCTACATAACTCTCTCTTGGTGCAGGTGATGTTCCCTGTGTATGGGAAACTCTGTTATGTGTATGTCTTGTGCCTGAATGTTTGTCAACTAAAGCCACTAAGTTGAAATCTCACAAGAACGAAAGTATGTAAGGACATTTTTAAAAAAAAGAATGTGCTGTGTTTAATAACGGTTTCTAGTGTATGCCATCTTGCACCAGTTTGCAAGCTGTTGGTGCTATTATTCACACATTGATAAATTAGGGAATGCACATATTAAATAAGCTTGTTTGTTGTTGCAAGTTAAACAACATTATATCTCCGAATTTTTGGCATCACATGACCCTCTTGATGATAAGTACTCACCAGCTTAATTAAACTGTTCACCTGGCCTTCACTCCTATGTGGACGCTCCAATGCAGATAATGTCATGATGTCGTGTACAGAACAATTCACTTGCCACAAAGTTCTGGCAATTGAGAACTTAATTTTAATTGAGGACATGTGACACTCAGTTATCATATACTACTGACCTCTTACCATCATTAATAGACCCTGCCAAATGGGTAGCATCCAGCACTCGTTAGTCTATCAATTACTCGTATGACTTTGAAACGTGTTCCTGTCGGTTTTTGAACATTGTTGAACACATTCTAAGTAGATTTGTGAATGTGTGCATAGTGTACGTGATGTCTCTGTCAGTGGAATCCTTGTCACATCTAGAAATAAACTCTCCTGCAGACAAAAGGGGCTATACCAACTGAGCAGAGTATAGCCAAACGAAAGAAAGCCAACCACTGTCTGATTATGTGGTTGTTGGGTTTGCGAATGGTGAGCGTTGTTATGATTACCAGTGAAATCCATAGATTCAGACTACCAGAGTGCGAATAAATGCCTAACAGGAATAACAAGTAAGAAAGATTACGTATTATCTTCTCGGTGAACCCTGAAAATAAAATTTTGACAGAAAATTTTTGGACAGATCGCTATACTACCAAGGGCCAGTTGTACAGTCTCCGTCTAGCAGCCTCTTTAAGGTCTGTTCTGGAAGTAAGGCAGAAAACGCATTGTACGAACACGTAATGATGCCTAACCGGATAACTAAACTGGTGATTCTGGCAGAGTTAGTGAAGTTAACCGGCGAATAAGCTTTGACATTGGCAGGAATATATACAGAATTAGCGATGACAACATGGTTTGTTAGAACGTGGAAGGAGAAGAAACAGGGACGTCACACAAATTATGGAAGAATAAGACTGTTCCAAATTTATATAAAACTTCGCACTAATACTTTTTGATCTCATGCTTGAGAAACTGGAGCATATGAATTTTGTTTGTGGTAGGCCTATTAGGCATTTGATATTTGTACTTTGTGAATTATATTCCGTCGTGTTATAAAAATGACTATTTCTGCCAAAACAGTCTCGTTTATTTGGCGTGTGTTACAATGCTGCAGTATTATAAAGGCCTGTTTAATTTTATCTTGCAGACAGTGACAAAATATAGGTAATCAGGTCGAGAAACCACACCAGTCTTGGGCCTATTTGTAATTACAGCTTTTTCAGTATTAGACAACGACATTTCAATTTTTCATGTAACAAAACGTGTGACAAACTTTGAGGTAACAGATCCTTTCACAGAAAGGAAAGCACATCATGTAAAGCTGTAGAAAGATTAGAGAGAGAAAAATTCTAGGAACTAAGGATTGAAGAAATGTGTACTGTCTTGCTTGTCTCTTCATGTATCCTATACTTAATTTTATGTTACACAAAGCAGCAAGTTGTATGTCAAACCGGCCAACTGGAAGCAGGAGAGGCACCATAGGATATTTTAATTTCCGCTGTCGTGAATATAATTTGATGGCATCCAGTACAAAATATACATGTTTCAATTCCACAGACCGAAATACAGTGACGTGCGATAGAAGAATGCTGTGTGAAGAGGTGTGGCGCTGCACTTTGGCACACGTAAGATCATATAACATGTCTTAAAATTCCTCGGACACGTATGTTTTATGTATCAGAGTCTTCAGAAAGATGTGTGCTACAAAATGAACGTATTTTTGAAAATTCGAGGGATACCACTGTCTACTGTTGCCCCAGTTTGGAAATATCGTAGATACAGGTCTGATGCGCAGAGCAGTCTTGAGTTATAACAGGGAAGTGGGTGGTCTCCATGTGACCCATGTTAACATTTAGTGATTTTGCTGTTTCCTCTTTGTCTACTGCATTCACGTCAAATGAATACAAAATTGATTTCTTTGGCCGGAAGCTATCATGTGAATTAAAATACATTCACATAATTATGGAAGGCTAAAATACGTTATTATTTTCAGATTTTATTTTATTTCCACCTTTCTGACAGTCAAGCATTAATTGCCATGCAGAACAATGAAGTTATTTTAATCGGTTTGCTGGAGAAATTTTCTTTTATTAATCTTTTCTGCTGAGGTAGTCAGTATATTTGAAAAAAAAAGGTTTAATTTCAAACTATTGGCTAGTTTCAACTGTTCGGTGCATTTCAAGTGCACGTTTTCATCTTCTGGCACGTATGGCATTATGCCATTACAAAGAACCAGACATGAGATAACAAAGTACTGCTACCCAAGGAAATTTACATCCCGAAATCACATTGAAAAACTTAATATCAGGTCGATGCCTACTTCACTTGGAATCTGGGACGCATTTAAAAATTAGCTCTTTGATGACGAGCCACTTGGAAGAATTTATAGCCCAGAAGATCACACTTTTATGTCGTTATTAAAAAATTGACTGGCACATTTGTGTGATATATCTTAAAATGTAATATGAGCTTAAGATCAACATTATATGTGAAAGCTTAGCTTCTCTTGCAGCGTATTGGCCTTAGAGACCTATATTATATGTGAAATCTTTGTTTTTCTTGTAGCAACATTATATATATTAATTTAAACCATTAACTTTTCCTGTTCGTGTGTTCGCGCTACTGAACAGTGATGTTGCTGCTGGCTGACTACACCACGTGCCCGAAGCTCTGAATGTCTGCTGTCATTGGCTAGCGAGATCACGTGACATGAGCTGTGACTGGATTACAAATACGTATCGCAATCTCGATTTCAATGCTTTGGAAAGTAACATGCGGTGTTTGGTGGAATCCGAATTTATACTTTCATAATATGAAAATGTGCAGCGTACATGTTACTGCACATCAAACATCTTTCCAAAAGGTGTTTCGTCTTCTAAAGTGCCAGGAAATTCTAAGTTCATGTACAAAACCATAACCATTCAAAGGATTGATAAGTTATACTGTTCCGAGAGAAAATATACCGTATCTACTTGAATCTAAGCCGCACCTAAAAAATGACTCGAAACAAAGGAAAAAAATTTCCCGAATCGAAGCCGCACCTGAAATTTGAGACGCGAAATTCAAGGAGATAGAAACGTTTTAGGCCGCACCTCCAAATCGAAACGAAGTAGGTCCATTGTAATATGAGACACAATTTAGGTCGAATGAATGACGATACACCTACAGTAGTTTGGTTCGAGTCTTTAGCTTAACAGTTAAGCTTTACCAGGTAACCCTTGCTATGCGTCAGGCACTCCGTCCGTATTTATACGGGTACCCTTCCTTTTTCACGTGCTTCGTCTGGTTTGAATCGATTGCTTATTTTGCTTTGATCTGATAAGTGCCGTTTTCTTTGTTATAGGTGTTTCCGTCACTCTAAGCTGAAAAAGCATTACTGTACTGTCATGCATTGTTTATTGCATTCTTATAGTGTGTGTTTACGGCCTGTCGCCGCTCGCGGCATGGCTTGCGTTTGTGCGCGCTACCGCCGCTTACAATAAAAAGAGGAATCGTCTCATTAGAGATACAACGGCAAGAGACTGCTATTTATTGTTACTTACACTGCTGCTTTCTTTGATAATGATCAATAAGAACCAAATAGTAGACTGCGTATGGTAGAACATGTTCTGAACGAGAATTAGGCGAAAATTTTTCTCCGTTTGAAAATCTTTGCAGCCGCTTCTTTAGTACATCAAGTTCTGCACAGAAATTAGTCATCTTAGATTTAAAAATCTAGTCAGTTGCCGTGCTTCATTTCTGACTGTATCAATATTAGGCATAAGAATAATACGAATATAAACATGACACAATACGTATATTCTTCCTTGTTTGCTGTTGTCTCACTCTAGTTTCGTAGTTTATTAGGCAGACAGGATTTAAATGAGATAGTAGCAAACACGAAAGAATACATGGCAAAATGTTTATGTTCATATTATTCTTATGGCGAAGAGAATACTGTATGTGATTCACATTTCATCACGTTCCTATTAGCAACCATCTCTTCTCACAGGTAGGAAAAAATTCAGAACGTAGATTTGGCCATATTGACAAACATCCCAAACAGTCTTGTCTTTTCATAGTACATTGAAATTCTGTTACATTCGAAGATGAACAATACGGAATTTGCATTTACTTCGTTGGATAATGTATGAAAATGTAGTGGTTGAAACTCGGGGCGGAAAAAAAAAGCTCGTCTTCCACCTTTTTTAAAATTTATTTACTGACGCAGAGGTTTTGGCCCCAGTATTTATCTTTGTGCCTACAAAGCATGCCTGTGTAGCACTACATATATTCGTCAGCAGAAGTTAGTTGTGGCGGCACCTACCAACATTTTTCAGAACTTCCGCTTGCTTTTCACTCGATTCTAAGCCGCAGGCGCTTTTTTAGATTGCAAAAACCGGAAAAAAAATCCTGTAAATAAGGTTTAACACTCCTGAATATTGAAAATAGAAACAAGTATGTAACATGAAACAATCTTTTTATAAATCAGTCTAAAACACGCAAGCAGCGTTGCAAATCAGAATGAAAAGTTTAATGTTAATATTAACATAAATGGGAGCAATGAAAGAAGTATACAGCACTATAGAGGGAGTTCCTGGAGGATTGGTCAATACTCAGGGATATGATAGGAACAACCATTCAAAGCAAAAAAGTCTAGTAAACATGGCCTCTAAAATCCTTACCTTAGGAGCTATGAGCACTTCATCTTCGACTCTGTGAAACAAATCTCTTCTACTGGAAGCTCTTTGCTTCCCATATTTTGAAAGATGGTGGTACGGGCCAAAACAAGGAAAAAAGTCTACTAAACATTGACTCTGAAGTGCACAGCGTAAGAGCTATGAGCACTTGTTTATCTTTGCTTCTATGAAACAAATGTCTTCTACTGAACATGTGCTCATAGCTTTTAAGGAATTCATTTTAGAGACCGTTTTGCTTTTTTGGCTTCAAATGATGGTTCCTATTGTATCCCTGAATACTGACCGTTTTTCCAGTGACACCCTGTACATTTAGTAAAATAAACATAAACATAAACATTTAGTTTAATTTAAGTGATAATTTTTTTGTGAGTTGGCAGAGCCAATGAACGTGAAGGCCAAATAGTGGTTGCAGTAATAGACTGATCTGTGGTGTAATGTAATGTTCATGTCCATGTCCATGCCATATTTGATGCAGTTTTCATCATGAAAACTAAAAGTACAAGGTAAATTCAGAAAACAAACATTAGATAATGGAAAAATCTGCCACAAGTTTTTGACATGCATTACATACATACACTACGAAAAATGCAGGAGTTGTCTGTCCATTATGTAGCTTTTACAGAGTTTTGAACACCATAATAATATTACTCTCTTCCTCTCACTCACTCACTCTATGTTCCTCAGATGTTTCGACAGATATTTGCAATTATGTTTTTGCAGTGTGTACCTGAGGTCACTCTAAACAAATACCATTCATCAGGTCTTCCATGCTAAGCCCAGCATCGACAGAATGTGGAAGTTTGTTTTTAAAGGTGGAATTTTACACATCCATGTGATGGAACAGTCCCAGATTGGTCCAGTACAGTATTTGTTTTATCGATATGTATTAACAAACTCCAGAAGGGACACCTGGTGTATATCTCAAACTTTTGTGGCAGTGAGACAAATGGTAGAGTCGGAACAAATGTTACACTGTCTTAGTCAGTCTGCCTATTAAATTGTAAAAAGGACACATCTGTACTGTCAGCTGAAAATTATCAGCTACTATAAATGTTGAATTATATATTTTTTTCACTCTAATGGTCATTTGTAATTTTAGGTAACACTTCTAACATCAGGATAATTCATTTTTCATGTTTGTAAAACAGAGTGTGAGTGTTTCTCTCTAGAGAATGATTTTTAGAAGTGGCGGAATTTTATGCATTGTGTTGGTTGCATTGTTGCTAAACAGGTAGTGATTGTTCCTCAAGCTGGACATAGTTCTTTTTATTTAAATTATAAACATGCACATGGTTCCTGAAGCTGGAAGTACTTCATTTTGTGTAAGCTATAAATAGGTGCACACATTATTGTTCTACTTACCATACCTCATACAAATTATAGACTTATTATGTTCGATTTCAGCATAAATGGTAGAATATTGGATGGAGGTTCTTCAGAACGCAGAATATATTAGGGTATTACAAAGCAAGTCATTAAATATTCTGTGGTAGTAACGTATTTTGTGATTGTGTGTTGCGAATTACCTCTCTGACAAACCTTTTTTACCTATACCGTGACCCGTAAATTCAGTCTTTTCACTATCTTCTTTACCATATGTTCTTGCTTTCATTGGCAAATAAGTCAATTTTGTATGTTTAAAAGATGTGTACCATAACTTATTTGGCTTACCTTTGTAACCTGGATCATTGGTTACCCCAATCAAGAATTTTTTGCGTTGCTGTGACCAGTATTCTTGACAAATGGATAAATCCATACTGGGACAATGGACAACAACAGCATGCTATTCCATGCCATTGTCAGCAAGATCAACAAACACTGCATTGACATCCAGGTTTTGAAACTTGGTCTCCTGTCAACACAGAATATGAATCGCATACCAAGTCTGTACCAGAGGGATCTCTGTTCGTATTATTGGGTTCGTGCAGGAGTTTGTTGCATTTTTCCATAAGTTCAATGTACACAACAGATACGCAAAACAGAAATATTAGTTACCAATAATACATTCTTCTTCACTTTTTACAACAGTCTACTGATGC
Source organism: Schistocerca gregaria (assembly GCF_023897955.1). Lineage (NCBI taxonomy): Eukaryota > Metazoa > Arthropoda > Insecta > Orthoptera > Acrididae > Schistocerca > Schistocerca gregaria. The sequence goes on from NC_064926.1 coordinate 349,046,058, forward strand.
TGGGGTAACTTTTCAATTCTGGGACTGAAGAAATGGTGTGGTTTCAGAGCGAGGAACTCGCCGAGCCATGTTCGGAGTGCATTTGCATCCAGAAGGGAAGTTTCTTGCAGGTTGTAAAATAGAGAGGCAAGGGTGAAAATCTAAGAGTGCAGGATCACGTGAAGAAGGTGCATGCAGAATGACTTTGCAACTCATCTCCTGTATAGTGTTTTTTTCTCAGTCTATCGGAAAGCAGGGGGCTTCATGGAGAAGCATCACTTCATGCAGTCTTCCTGGTCATTGTACTTGGACTGTGTATGAAAAGACATCGCAGTTGTTTACAATAAATGTCAGCATCGATAATTACACCTTGAGGAAGCAATTTGTAGAACACCACACCTTTGTTGTTCCACCAGATACATAACATTATCTTTTGTGGATGCAGACAAGTCTTCGTATAGGGAGTTGCTTTGTTTTCAGCCAACCATTCCTTTATTTTTCTGGTGTTAGCATAAAGGCACAATCTCTCGTCACGAGTAATGATGCAAGATAGGAATGGTTGGTGCTTTTCAAGGCCAGCTGATGATGAGCAAGCAGAGATGCACATATGGCCATCAGCTGATTTTTGTGATTTTGGCTTAGAGCATGCGGTACCCATACATGTGATTTTTTTTTAACTTTCTCCTCTGCATGCAAATTTCGCAAGATAGTGGAGTGAATGCTATGTGTGTGTGTTGTTGTTGTTGTTGTTGTTGTTGTTGTTGTTGTGGCTTTTTTTTATGTGTCTTCTTTACAGTAAGAAACATTCCATCTTTTCCTATATTGCTGATGTTCTTGCCAGGCATTTCCATTGTTTAACAATCAAAGTTCATCACATTTGCCGGTTTTTAAGTACACTGATGTGGATCCTTTAAACAATCTTCGTCAAATCCCAATGGTCTTGCTGAATGTGGAGGGGTGCTAATGTTAAAATTATCTTTCTTAACACAAGAAAACCTTGGCGTGTTCTGGTCAATGGCATTAACCTCATAAACAGCAGGGATGTCTCTGGCTGCCTCTGCTGCTGTCACCCCGCCACCAAACTCGAGCAGAAGATTATGTCAGATATATTCAGATTTCTCGACTTGGCATTCCATTTTCTAGCAACCAAAATACCAGCATACGATAAAAAAAAACACTATAAACGTATGTATCATCATAGTAAATTTTCCATTTAACGCATTCTCTGATTCCATTCATTTTTAATCAATGTTTTTTTGAAAATTGCATTTTATGTTCTTATAGGGAGCTTTCGGGATCGATATGTTTTTCGAAACCTTTGCTTGAAATCTCTTTCCACTTTTTTATATTTTTTCTATATTTTGGAAATCCATTTCTGTAATTTTTTTAACTTTTAAGAATATTAATTTATCTTATAATATTCCAAATATTTCAGTAACTGGCAGTTAGTTATGCATTTACCATTATTCCATAACCAAATCTTCATTACAAAACTATGTTTAAGGACATAAAACTGTTTTATGTCTGTAAAAATTGTTAATATCTTGACTATCACATTTTTGATAAATGTTAATGTAGAATTATTGTAAAACTACAGATTGCTGATTCTCCTCATCGTTGAACTGTGAGATATTTGTTGATTTGGTAGCATGAGTCTTTGTAGAGTATTAGTTATGAACAGTTGGGGGAAGGAAGAAGTGGGACATGCTTTTATGTAAGAAAAGTGAAATCTTAGGACTGTGATAATATTCTAGAATGATTTATTTTGTACACATTAATATATTTTCAGAAGCATGACAAGCCTGGGTCTCATCAAGAATCATATAGCAAAATGTATTGGGCAATGAGCTGGGTCATGAATTTCATTGAAGATTCCAGATGAGTATTTTCACTGTTTTTTAAGCTATTCATCAATCAGCTTCAGAATGTATTCTTTGACAATCATACATGTGTACTGAATATCATTTACATGTCTGATTGTTCAGAGAAGAAATGTTACTTTAAAACTTAAATTTCATCAGTTTATTACCTTTGTATTGTACGAACAGTGGGGATGGGGCTGGTTAGATTTGGGGTCTCGTGCTGGGCTCCTTCATTGTTGAAAAGATATTAATTTTGTTTTGTATTCCAGATCAGTGATGTTAATGAGAAATATTCTATTCTGAAACTTATAAAAAATAAATAAATAAGAGAAATCTGCAACAAAAAGATTCTGTGAAAGATTTGAAACCGGATGTAAAAATTGTAGACAATGCTGGTCTCAAGAATAAAGTCACTGAATGAAAATTGAAAAGGTAACAGAGGACTTAGAAACAACTAGAGCAGTTCATGTTGAAAGCATTGTTTCTGGAAAGAAATTTCAAATAAAAATAAAAGATGTTACTATAGTGTCACGTTTACTAAATAATAACTATAGATGGTAGGATACTACATTGCTTTTTTAAAATCCAGTGGGTTCAATTTGAAACAGTGGTAAAGTTAAAGCTGTAACTCACAGAAAAGATTTGGGTATTTGTAATCCTGTAACTACCAATTTTGTGAGTGTACCACTTCATTCTTTGCAAATGAAGTTTGTGCTTGATTCAGCCACTAGAGGCAACCTGACCTGCTAATATGACAGCAGTTGCGTACGCAGCCTACCAGTTGCACCCCCGTTTGGAACTGCTCAATATATAGGCCAGAGAGCAGGACTCTGCAACCACTTGTAAAATGATAATCGTATTGTACCTTTGTGTGTGTGTGTGTGTGTGTGTGTGTGTGTGTGTGTGTGTGTGCTGTTTGAACAATAAATTATGGTGTTCCTGTGTTAAAACATATCCCCTTTTGTTCAAATGTGTGAAGGGTTTTGTGTGCAGTACTTGTGCTTCATACAGTGGTGTACAGTTGTGGCATAAACACTTTAGGACATTTGAACATTGAATATGAAACTTCATTATCTAGTAGAGGTAATTGACAAAGTAAAGTTTTCTAAACCTCTAAATAAATGTTTGACCTCCACAGGGGGTAAACAAAAACAAGTACCACGTATTCAGTCTAGTGTTGGAGCCAAATGATCACTTGAACTTACCCATAGTGATGTGCTCAGCTCTATAATGCCTGTTTCTTTTGGAGGAAAGAAATATATGGTATCTGTCAATGATTATTATACTCACGTTACAGCAGCTTATATCTTCAGTCAGTCTAAAGTATTTCATTATTTTAAAGTATGCTATGGAATGGCTACTGCTCATTTTAACATGAAAACAGCAAATTTAGAGGTGATGGTTGTTGTTAATACATTTAAAATGAAATGGTAAAATTCTCTGGACAATGGGGGTGCAGTTCTAGTTTACTATAAGGCACATATCTCGGCAAGATGGAGTGGCAAAACAACTAAATTGTACTATCACTGAAAAAGTTCATTGTATGATTCTTGTATGCAAACCTGGAAAGCAATTTTAGTCAGAAATGGCACTGGCAGTTGTTTTTATCATTAATTGTAGTACCACTTTACCTTTAGAAGAAATTGCAGCAACACTATAGTATACAAAGTAGCCAAATTTGAAGAAGCTGTTCTTGTTTGGGTGTGATGCATACTTACCGTCCAAAGGAACTACTGGCAAGTAAGTTTGACACCACGCCATCAAAATGTTTCATTACTGGATATAGTCAAAATAATTACTGATCTCCCAAACAACACAAGATTGTATTTGTAAGATATATAATTTTTGAAGAAGAAAAGTTTCTGGTCGAAGGTGGAAGCAGTGATGATAGGATCTTGGAGGAGATTGTTCAAATGGACAACACAACACAGAACATAGCATAAGACTAAGAAACCTTACTGAAACTAATGTTGAGGAAACTGAACAAAATATTGAAGATACCGTAACTCAGGGAGAAGTGGAGAAAGCAGATCCTCTGCGAAAAAGCAATGCAATAACAAGAAAACCTAGATTCTTTGACGATTATGCAGTGTTCACCTTGAATGCAGATGTGTTTGTGGAAAATACATCCCAGAATTTTGAAGATGTGAAGAGTCAACATGATAAAGAAGGCTGTACAAAAACAATTAAGGAAGAATCTGACTCTGTCATCTAATGGAACTTAGACTTGCACACCACTTCCAACAAATAGATGAGCCATTGACAGTAAGAGGATGTTCGAAGTAAAAAAGAGATGGATCTGGAAATACTACACGGTATGAGGCACTTTCACTTATTAAAAATCATGCTCAGGAAAAAGGATACGGCTATGAGTAGACACATGCTCCAGCTGCTAGACTCACAATACAGAACTTTTTTGGTGAGGTGAATGAACATGGTTTGCTTATAGAACAAATGGATGTACAAAATAAGCTCCTGGATGGAGATATGACAGAAGAAATTAAAATGTTAGTTCCTCAATGTGTAAAGATTAAGGAAGGTTTTGTATACAAAACTCAGTAGAGCTTTATACAGACTGGACCAGGCACGAAGAACTTAGAACTTTACATTTCACAATTTTATGAAAAAAATCTGATTTTCACAATTCAAAGTTAATAGAGTTCTCTACGCTGAACAGGGCCATCAACCATAGAACTTTTTCCTTGTACATAAACAACTAAAAATTTTGTACTTTGGCTTTCAAGCCTCGTATATTTGTTGTTGTTGTGGACTTCAGTCCTGAGACTGGTTTGATGCAACTCTCCATGCTCCTGTGTCCTGTGCAAGTTCTTCATATCCCAGTACCTACTGCAGCCTACATCCTTCTAAATCTGCTTAGTGTATTCATCTATTGGTCTTCTCCCTCTACGATTTTTACTCTCCACGCTGCCCTTCAATACTAAATTGGTGAGCCGGCCGCGGTGGTCTCGCGGTTCTAGGCGCGCAGTCCGGAACTGTGTGACTGCTACGGTCGCAGGTTCGAATCCTGCCTCGGGCATGGATGTGTGTGATGTCCTTAGGTTAGTTAGGTTTAAGTAGTTCTAAGTTCTAGGGGACTAATGACCACAGCAGTTGAGTCTCATAGTGCTCAGAGCCATTTGAACTAAATTGGTGATCCCTTGATTCCTCAGAACATGTCCTACCAACCGATCCCTTCTTTTAGTCAAGTTGTGCCACAAACTCCTCTTCTCCCCAATTCTATTCAATACCACTTCATTAGTTATGTGATCTACCCATCGAATATCCAGCATTCTTCTGTAGCACCACATTTCAAAAGCTTCTATTCTCTTCTTGTCCTAATTATTCATCGTCCATGTTTCACTTCCATACATGGCTACACTCCATACAAATACTTTCAGAAACGACTTCCTGACACTTAAATCTATACTTGATGTTAACTAATTTCTCTTCTTCAGAAATGCTTTCCTTGCCATTGCCAGTCTACATTTTATATCCTCTCTACTTCCGACCATCATCAGTTATTTTGCTCCCCAAATAGCGAAATACTTTTACTACTTTTAAGTGTCTCATTTCCTAATCTAATTCCCTCAGCATACCCAATTTAATTCAACTACATTCCATTATCCTCGTTTTGCATTTGTTGATGTTCATCTTATACCCTCCTTTCAAGACACTGTCCATTCTGTTCAACTGCTCTTCCAAGTCCTTTGCTGTCTCTGACAGAATTACAATGTCATCGGTGAACCTCAAAGTTTTTATTTCTTCTCCATGGATTTAAATACCTACTCCGAACTTTTCTTTTGTTTCCTTTGCTGCTTGCTCAATATACAGATTGAATAGCGTCGGGGAGAGGCTACAACCATGTCTCACTTCCTTCCCAACCACTGCTTCCCTTTCATGCCATTTGCTCTTATAACTGCCACCTGGTTTCTGTACAAATTGTAAATAGCTTTTCGCTTCCTGTGTTTTACCCCTTCCACCATCAGAATTTGAAAGGGAGTATTTCGGTCAACATTGTGAAAAGCTTTCTCTAAGTCTGCAAATGCTTGAAATGTAGGTTTGCCTTTCCTTAATCTTTCTTCTAAGATATGTCATAGGGTCAGTATTGCCTCAAGTGTGCCAACATTTCTAGGAAATCCAAACTGATCTTCCCCGAAATAGACTTCTACCAGTTTTTCCATTCGTCTGCAAAGAATTCATGTTAGTATTTTGCAGCTGGGACTTATTAAACTGATAGGTCAGTAATTTTCACATCTGTCAGCACCTGCTTTCTTTGGAATTGGAATTATTATATTCTTCTTGAGTATGAGGGAATTTCACCTGTCTCATCTGTCTTGCTCACCAGATGCTAGAGTTTTGTCAGGACTGGCTCTCCCTAGGCTGTCAGTAGTTCTAATGGAATGTTGTCCTCTCCCTGGGCCTTGTTTCAACTCAGGTCTTTCAGTGCTCTGTCAAACTCTCCACGCAGTATCATATCTCCCATTTCATCTTCATCCTCTTCCATTTCCATAATATTGTCCTCAAGTACATCGCCCTTGTATAGACCCTCTATATACTCCTTCCACCTTTCTGCTTTCCCTTCTTTGCTTAGAACTGGGTTTCCATCTGAGCTCTTCATATTCATACAAGTGGTTCTCTTTTCTCCAAAGGTATCTTTAATTTTCCTGTGGGCAGTATCTATCTTACCCCTAGTGAGATAAGCCTCTACATCCTTACATTTATCAAGCATTTAAAATGTTATAAAACCAAAAATAAGACATATTAAATGGGTTTGAATTTAGCAGGCATTTGTTAATTTAAAAATTCTGAATTAAACAAGGGGAAGAGTCAATGAGATGAGACGTACTGGAATGTGTGAATGGTTAATATCGATGAACCACTATGAGATATTTTTATTTCACTCTCGGAAGTAAGGAGGATTCGCAAAAGCACATTATACATTGGGGGGCCATTCCGTGCCAAGTGGTCAAATATCAAGAAATGTTCCTACATGACCATCATGGATTTTGATGACATTTTGTATGAACATTCACACGTGTTCTCAATGAACACTGGTAAAGTTTCAGTTTCAGAAATTCAATACTTTCAGAGATACAGTCACTTGTTGAAGACCGTAGCACAGCTTTCTATAGTGCGTCCTTGAATTTTCAGCAACTTTGAGATAGAGATATCTCTGTAAGTATTTGCATGAAAGAAACAAAACTTGGCCATCTTATACAACTTTTAGAGCTCTTTAAAGTAAAATATTAAGAAAAGGATTTCTGAGCAATTTTCATACAGATAATTTGAAGCAAAGTTGGGCGAAAAAATAACTGTTTAAAAAAATGCGAGCTTTAGTTTTTTATATCTCCAAAAGTAATTGTGGGATGTACATGAAACTTTGCACACCATAACTCACAAACACAAGGTCTTAGAATATAAGATTTCATTCTCCTATTGCTTTCCATTATTTCACAAATCTAGGGTAAAGTTGACAATTTTTCAAAAAGTGCTAAAAATGAGTATTTTTAGTCCAATTTTTCAAGAAAGTGTTTTCTCCAAATTCTTCTAAACTATGGTCATTAGAAAGAGCATATTCTAAACTATATAGAAAAGTGGATTTGGTTTCTCAATGCAAACATACAAGGCCCTAAAAAGTAGCATCATCAAATAGGGGCCACGCCCGATAGCTTAGCAACAACAGTCACAGGTGGGTTTCCTTACCACAGGATCCCAAGCCTGATAAGGGTTTCTTTACACAGATTTCCAAGCCTGATAGTAAAATTATTTAAGTGCCCTGTGTAAAATTAGAAGGCACTCTTGGGTTTCTTAGATTGTTTCCTCTAACCTATTTCACTTCTTGAAAAAATCGTCAACTTTATCCTAGATTTTTGAAATAATGGAAAGCAATAGGAGAATGAAATTTTATATTCTAAGACCTTGTGTTAGTGAGTTATGGTGTGCAAAGTTTCATGTACATCCCATAATTACTTTTAGAGATATAAAAAACCTAAAGCTCGCATTTTTTTAACAGCTATTTTTTCGCCCAACGTTGCTTCAAATTATCTATATGAAAATTGCTCAGAAATCCTTTTCTTAATATTTTACTGTAAAGAGCTTTAAAAGTTGTATAAGATGGCCAAGTTTTGTTTCTTTCATGCAAATACTTAGAGATATCTCATCTCAAAGTTGCTGAAAATTCAAGGACGCACTATAGAAAGCTGTGCTATGGTCTCAAACAAGTGACTGTATCTCTGAAAGTATTGAATTTCTGAAACTGAAACTTAACCAGTGTTCATTGAGAACACATGTGAATGTTCATACAAAATTTCATCAAAATCCATGAGGGTCATGTGGGAGCCTCTAGACCACTTGGCATGAAATGACCCTGAGGTTAAATGAGAATGCAATTCAATAAATAATTTAACCATGATATGTAACAATCAGGTGATAATTTATTCATTAATAAAATTACACTGGTACATGATTTATTATTATTATTATTATTATTATTATTTAGACTATGTCACTTTAGTTAACTGTGTTGTTAGCTGAATGGAATATGTTCCCCTCTCATTGACGGGGGAAAAAAACTTCGTTGCTATGGCAAATGTTTGGTGACGTTGAAGCATTTTTCATTCCTGGTCTTCCATTAGAGGTACTACTTACGTCTCAACAACGAGTCACAGACCACTCAACTGCGGCAACATCTAACCTACATTTCCATACAACTGTGAATTTTTTTGTTTTATTTTCCAGTCTTAGTTTGTCTCCAAATATAATATCAGGTACATCCTCAGCCTCAATGCCATCATTTCTATTTATGTTGCCGTATAATTTTGACCTAGTTGTAAGGCTATACATGTCTTTTGTCAGTTCAAAATTGACACAATTTCCAGTATGTGTTGGTTCTTTTACACTCTCTACTGCAAGAAGTGGCCCATTCACATTTTCCACAGTTAGCCGGTTTCTTGTGTATGTCTTTATCAAATTAACCTTACAACTCGCTCACAGTCAGCATTTATATCAGGTAGGGACTGCAGTTAGAGCAAAATGAGCCAGCTCAGTAAAATCTTCAGTTTTCAGTAAAGGATCCAAAAACTTATCTGGCTCACTAATTTCATTCAATCCTTCAGGATATTGAACTTGAGCATTTGGCAGCCAAGGCAGTGGTGTTGGGGAAACTGCTCCTGAAATTGTGAGAGTGCGCTGATTCTGGTTTGAAAACAGGTAACTTTGACGAGACGGGGTCCCAACATGAGAAGAATTGTTCAATATCTGCAGGATGTCTGACCACATCTGCATGTTTTAAGAGCTTGTACACTTTGACACCAAATTACAGTTCACTGTTATTGAATTGATGTCGCTGACTTTCAGGGTCTATTTCACCTAGGTTTGTCCTGATGACATTCGCGTTGTAAATAAAGCAACAGAATTTCCTGGTATAGTTCACGTATTTCTCGTATAGATAGTGAATAACTACTTTCTCACTTTGAAATTCCAGACTGAATTTATTAAATAAAGGGAGCGACCATTCAAGTAAACAAAACTAAAGTTTGTAAAATGGGTTCAAATGGCTCTGAGCACTATGGGACTCAACTGCTGTGGTCATTAGCCCCCTAGAACATAGAACTACTTAAACCTAACTAACCTAAGGACATTACACACATCCATGCCCGAGGCAGGATTCGAACCTGCGACCGAAGCAGTCGCACGGTTCCGGACTGCGCGCCTAGAACCGCGAGACCACCGCAGCCGGCTGTAAAATGTGTTGCTGAGTTTTTCAGAAATAAATACTGCCAGATTGGCTTTGGCTTTATTTACACGATTTATCGAGACATCGATAAAAAATAGAACTTGGGCATCCCATGGCTTTAATATTCTGTCAGCCACTGCCGACAATGACATGTTTGTTTATGGGTAGCTTGGACTACACTTTCAGTATACAATTGCAAGTGCAATCATGAAAGGAAAATTACTCGTATTAAGAGGAAGGTAAATTAAAATTTTGAAGGCGAGAGCTTTGAGAACAAAAATTATTTCTTGGAATAAATATACGTGTAAAGACCCGTCCACACGCAGCGATCTGTCTGCGCAGACAGATCGTTGCGTGTGGACAGGAGCTTTGCACCAACCTGAGGTGTGTGCTAGAGGTGGGCAAACGGCTATTCTGGAGTAACCATTATCAGTTCCTGTTATTCTTTGATAACCGTTATTGCTAACGGTTATTAATAACTTCCAAGTTATTTTTCGCTAGCGAATACTCCGAGGGGCTACAGTTAAATAACGACATTGTTGGAATCCATCAGTTTAGTTATGAGTATAACAGCGAGTAGTGTGAAATGCCTGTGTGCAAACCTGGAGGTTTGAGCGAAACCTCTCAAATCTGTGGGTTCAAACCACATCTGCGCAGACAAGTTGGAGCGTGTAGACAGGAGGTCTCAGCAAATCTGGCGCGAAACAGCTGTTTGCTCAGTCTAGTGTTTGTATTTGTGCGCACAGGGCATTAAAATGGCTGATACTCGTCAGTGTTCTCGAGAGTTTGTAAGTGAATTCATTGAAATATATAGAAATCACCCATGTTTGTGGAAGATAGAAAGTAAAGAATATAGTGACCGAGACAAAAAGACAGCAGCATACAATGCTCTAATTGAAAAAATTGCGGGCAGTTGACGCCTCGGCAAACAGAGAAACAGTAATAAAAAAAATCGTTGCGAATTGTTTACCGAAAAGTGTTATCCAAAGTTAAAAAAATGTAGCCGATCTTGTGTAGGAGTAGATCACGTATGCCAGACAACCTTATGGTATTTTAATCTGCTTGGCTTTGGCCGGTATTACACTAACAAATTTCTTTGTCAAAGATATTTGATGGTGTAATAGGAACTTTGTCAAATGTCGTCCGATATTTGACCAAATCTAAGGCCTCGCCGTAGATTTGATCAAAGAAATCGCTTGTCTTCTGTTCACTGCAATGTGACGTGTTAAATGTTACCACATGGAGCGCTAGCATCGCTGCAGCGTTCTGTCGTCTGTAGTGTTTTTATAAACATTGCCGGTAAATACAATTGGTGTGTGTCGACAACTACAAAATTAATAGAGATGTATGAAGCTGATGAGGCGCTTTACAACATCAGGCACCCTGAATACAAAATTAGGTTAAGAAGATTGGAGACCTGACCTAACCTAACATAACCCTCTCCTGTAGCAAGGAATCGGAGTGTTACAGTGAGCCTATCTTCTGAAGATGCAGCAGTTCTTAATTGAATATTGTGCTTTGTGATATGAGGATACACTTCACTGAGCACATACAGAAATGTATGCTCATCCATTCTTGAGTAATTGTTATACGACTTGACGTCTTCCACTGTAAGCGTACGTAACAAGTTTTGTTGACACGCAGATTAGATTAGTTTTTCGTTCCATAGATCCGTGCTGAGGAGATCCTCGTGGATGTGTAACATGTCAATTTTTTTTAAACTTAAATAACAATACTAAGAGTATGAATAAATACATCATTTGTTTCTATTAAAAATTTCAATGGAGCCTTTCAGGCTCCTTTTAAATTGATCTTTATTTGAAACTAAATTTTTATGTTTGCTGGAAAATTATTGAAGATTAGTACTCCTGAGTGGTGGATCCCTTTTTGAACTAAAGTGCTTTTAAGTCCTTGTGCAGATCAGTTTTGTTCCTGGGTATTGTATGTATGAACTGAGTTGTTTGTTGGAAAAAGAGATATATTATTTAGGACAAATTTCATTAAGGAGTAAATATATAGAGCGACAGTAGTTAGTATACCCAGTTCTTTGAAGAGGTTTCTGCAGGACGTCCCGTTAATTTACTCCACAAAAATACGTATTACACGCTTTTGGACTCTGAAAACTTTTGTTTGACTTTAAGAGTTGCCCAAAATATTATGCCATATGACATAATGGAATGAAAGTAGGCGAAGTATGCAAGCTTTATCATTTTTATGTTGCCAATGTCTGCTAACACTCGAATTGCAAATACAGATTTGTTAAGGCGTTTCTGCCGTTCTGTGGTGTGCTCCCCCCAACTGAATTTATTGTGAAGTTATAATCCCAGGAATTTAAGACTGTCAACCTCGTATGTATGGTTCCCTTTTTTTCCCCACTTCTTTTCCGCATGTGCACACAATGCAATTGCGGTACGTGCAACTGCTGCTATTAATAACAAGCTGATGTCAGCCATCTTGAACTTCGACGAAAAATTTGATGACAGTGTAATACCCCTTCTAGCGCTACGTGAAAGCTCTTTGTCAATTATATTTGACGGAATATTTGACCAAATCTTCGACAAAGAAATTTGATAGTGTAATACCGGCCTAACGTTTCCTCCCCCCAATAATTCCCGGTTTCCCGCAAACGTGACATCATTCTCACCTCACACACAGTATCGACGACAGCAGGATGTCACATAATAATACATCAATGATGCAAGCCTTCAAGAGAGAATATGATAACCAAAGCTGGAGTTAAACATCACCTGGTTAAGAGCTAGCATAATAGATAACGTCGTATTTTTTTGAAGCCAAAAGTTTTTAGTTCGCATTTCCTTGCATGTAATTTTCTTCACGTCAGCATTGTTCAATCGTTCTGTTGCTTTCTTGTTGTTGTTGTGGTCTTCAGTCCTGAGACTGGTTTGATGCAGCTCTCCATGCTACTCTATCCTGTACAAGCTTCTTCATCTCCCAGTACTTACTGCAACCTACATCCTTCTGAATCTGCTTAGTGTATTTATCTCTACGATTTTTACCCTCCACGCTGCCCTCCAATGCTAAATTTGTGATCCCTTGATGCCTCAAAACATGTCCTACCAACAGGTCCCTTCTTTTTGTCAAGTTGTGCCACAAACTCCTCTTCTCCCCAATTCTATTCAATACCTCCTCATTAGTTATGTGATCTACCCATCTAATCTTCAGCATTCTTCTGTAGCACCACATTTCGAAAGCTTCTATTCTCTTCTTGTCCAGACTAGTTATCATCCATGTTTCACTTCCATACATGGCTACACTCCATGCAAGCACTTTCAGACATGACTTCCTGACACTTAAATCTATACTCGATGTTAACAAATTTCTCTTCTTCAGAAACGCTTTCCTTGCCATTGCCAGTTTACATTTTATACCCTCTCTACTTCGACCATCATCAGTTATTTTGCTCCCCAAATAGCAAAACTCCTTTACTACTTTAAGAGTCTCATTTCCTAATCTAATTCCCTCAGCATCACCCGATTTAATTTGACTACATTCCATTATACTCGTTTTGCTTTTGTTGATGTTCATCTTATATCCTCCTTTCAATACACTGTCCATTCCATTCAACTGCTCTTCCAAGTCCTTTGCTGTCTCTGACAGAATTACAATGTCATCGGTGAACCTCAAAGTTTTTATTTCTTCTCCATGAATTTTAATACCTACTCCGAATTTTTCTTTTGTTTCCTTTACTGCTTGTTCAACATACAGATTGAATAACTTCGGGGAGAGACTACAACCCTGTCTCAGTCCCTTCCCAACCACTGCTTCCCTTTCATGCCCCTCGACTTTTATAACTGCCATCTGGTTTCTGTACAAATTGTAAATAGCCTTACGCTCCCTGTATTTTACCCCTGCCACCTTCAGAATTTGAAAGAGAGTATTCCAGTTAACATTGTCAAAAGCTTTCTCTAAGTCTACAAGTGCTAGAAACGTAGGTTTGCCTTTTCTTAATCTTTCTTCTAAGATAAGTCGTAAGGTTAGTATTGCGTCACGGGTTCCAACATTTCTACGGAATCCAAACTTATCTTCCCAGAGGTCCACTTCTACCAGTTTTTCCATTCGTCTGTAAAGAATTCGAGTTAGTATTTTGCAGCTTTGGCTTATTAAACTAATTGTTCAGTAATTTTCACATCTGTCAACACCTGCTTTCTTTGGGATTGGTATTATTATATTCTTCCTGAAGTCAGAGTATTTCGCCCGTCTCATACATCTTACTTACCGGATGGTAGAGTTTTGTCATGACTGGCTCTCCCAAGGCCATCAGTAGTTCTAATGGAATGTTGTCTATTTCCGGGGCCTTGTTTCAACTCAGGTCTTTCAGTGCCCGGTCAAACTCTTCACGCAGTATTGTATCTCCCATTTCATCTTCATCCACTTCCTCTTCCATTTCCATAATATTGTCCTCAAGTACATCGCCCATGTATAAACCCTCTATATACTCCTTCCACCTTTCCGCCTTCTCTTCTTTGCTTAGAACTGGGTTTCTATCTCAGCTCTTGATATTCATACAAGTGTTTCTCTTTTCTCCAAAGGTCTCTTTAATTTTCCTGTAAGCAGTATCTATCTTACCCCTAGTGAGATAAGCCTCTACATCCTTACATTTGTCCTCTAGCCATCCCTGCTTAGCCATTTTGCACTTCCACAAGTATGCCCTGCAATATTGGCTGATATTTTCATTCGCTTTTATCTAAGAAGGAAGCATGAAATAAATGTGTAGTGATTTCCGAGAATGTGGTTCGGCAGCAATCTAAGAGGACAACTTAAATTTCTTCGACTGAAGCGCGCAGCAATAAAATTCATATTCTGCCTTTCACTGATATTTAGCTCTTTATTTCCGAATATGTAGCGACTGCCGAGTGTGTGGTCAGGCGGTAACCTAGGAGGTCAGTTCAAATTGCTGCAAGTGAATCAAGGAGCAGTAGTCTTCATATTCTTCCTTGTCAGAAAGTCGATAGGGGTAACACTCGTTTCACAGCACTTCCCGCAAACTACCAGCGAAGGTGACATCATTTTGATGACGCGCGAAATGTGGACGACCACACGATCGGCTGTTGACTTTATGACAAGGATGAATATGAATGTTAAGTCAAATTCCCACTGTCTGTCACATCACGACCCATCCCGTCAAAACATCCTGAAATGCATTTCAAATGGCATCATCCACACTGGCTGTTCCACCCCGTCACGTCACGTCACGTCACGTCACGTCACGTCACGTCACGTCACGTCACGTCACGTCACGTCACGTCACGTCACGTCACGTCACGTCACGTCACGTCACGTCACGTCACTGTCCAGGTTTCTTGGGAAGAAAGTTTTGACAGCTGATGTCATTGCTCGTTTCCACACAATACACAGCCATGCACACATCTCCATATTTCGTTTCGTTGTGGTTTTCGTGGTTGATATGTCGTTTGCTATAAATTGTTTCATTTCCTTATTTCTTTTGTTAAAAGATATAATTTAATAATAAATGATGAAAGATTAATTGAAGCCATGAGGCAGCAGTGTGGCTTTACAACATGAACATATAAATTACTTGCCCTCTACTACATTTATAAAGTTCATTTTTGTATGTACCAGTACTTTATTTGATATTTTACAATGAGATGGATTCCATTATGGCTGCAACTTGAAGTGAAAAAAGTACTGTGGGTAGAATCTGATTGATTAGTAAGTGGAATTTACCTGTATATTGTCAGGTATTGGTGATATTTCATAAAGGAATGGATTGAAACCTTCAGGCACTGCAACTGTTAAGTAATGATTTTCTTGTGAAAATGCATCAAGTAATAGATAGAGTTGCTTGTTTAAATATATATTTGTTGCAGGCTTCTTTATTGTTAAGTTTTGCAAGCATCTGTGGTCAATATTTATGTGGTTTAACTAACTAATCCCAGCAAATATAATGTATTTTAACTACTAAAAGTCAAATACAAGATCTATAAAACCGGATAAATTCAAGTGTCCGATTCCACTCGACAACTTTGAGCAATGATGTCATACCAAAGGCAAAGACGCTATCTAATGGCAATCGATGAAAGCAGCGGATCATACTCGTAAACAAACGAATTTAGCATACAATAAAATTACAATCACATTCACACAGTTACTTACTTATTCATGAATTACATCGAAATGAAAGAAGATAACGAAAATGATTAAGAAGAAGAATTAAAAACAAATTTTCATGTCTGTTAAGTAGTACTCTCACAATTTATGCGACTATAAAAGCACAGAGAATCTTTAATTTGCGTTACAGTAAAGCACATTGTCAAGGCATACTATTATAAAATTGTGTTAATTTTATATTAATCTAAGGGGAGAAGCACAGGAAACTGGGCGTACTGGGCAGGGAGAAACTAAAATGTGTGAGAAAAACGGGAAAATTAATTGAATGACAACAAATACGAAATAATATCATAAAATGAGGAGAAACCAATGCACTGAATTATAAAAGAAAAGCCAGTACACGACAGACAAATATCTACAAAAAATAAAGAATATTTGAATTGATAACTAGAATTAAACTATGTAGTAAATTCTAGTTACAGATTCTAACCGCTCCATGAGTTACATGTAAATTATTTTTGCAGTTTTATGCACTGAAAAGTAATACAATTTCTACATTTGTAACCGCTGTGGTGTGTAACAAAAATTGGAATCAGTAACTAGGACTGACGTTCTATATAGAACAGTTCTAGTTACCGACTCCTATATTAGTACCTTTTTTGCAGTAGTTCAGAGAGCAATTAGAAATGCAGAACTCATATTAGTCTACATTTTAGTACACACACGCGCTAAAAATACAATTTAATTAATGACTCACCGAATGGCTGGCATCAGTCACTAGAATTGACATATGTTGTTGTTTTGATTTTCAGTCCTGAGACTGGTTTGATGCAGCTCTCGATCCTACAGTAAAGCTGCATGCCCTTGGGAAAAATTACATACATAGTTTCCCCTTGGTTTCAGCCATTCGCAGTACCAGAAGAGCAAGGCCATTTTGGTTAATGTTACAAGGGCAGATCAGTCAATCATCCAGACAGTTGCCCCTGCAACTACTGAAAAGGCTGCTGTCCCTCTTCAGGAACCACACGTTTGTTTGGCCTCTCAACAGATACCCCTCCGTTGTGGTTGCACCTATGGTATGGCTATTTGTATCATTGAGGCACGCAAGCCTCCCCACCAATGGCAAGGTCCAAGGTTCATGGGGGGGGGGGGAGAATTGACATACATAGGAAGTCAATTCTAGTTACCGATTCCAGCTTTTCGATGGTTCATAATTTTGCACATTTCTGCAGTAAATCTCTGGATTACGTTTTTGTAGGATTTCTGGATTTCTTACTGATCTCAGAACTACTACGAAAAACTAATAAATATTGTTGGTACAGCTTACATTTTTTCTTTTTTTAATAGTAATGAAGATAGTAATACAATATGTAGAAATCCTGTAACACTTTTGTGTGCATACTTGTTGTTAAAATTATCTAAATAGCTAAATGTGGAATGGTTGGAATCGGTAATTAGAATTAACCTTTACAGGTCAGTTCCAGTTACTGATTACAATATTTGTTAGACCGTAGTTTTTGTCAAATTTCGTTACTTGTGAACTCATCCCATTAGATTTCACAATTACTATTAAAAGTTATGCTGATTCATAATATTAAGACTTCGCCATGTTCTACACTGTACTAGGTCTAAAGGTTCTCTGTGCTTTTCTTCCATAAATTACAATAATACTTTATTTCAGACATGCATACTTCTCTCTTTCTGTTCTTATTTATTTTCGTTGCCTGTAATTCTTTTCAGTATCATTTGTGGCTAAGTAATTAATCAGGTGAACTGTATTTGTAATTTTATCATATGCTATATTCGTTTGTTTATGAATATGACAAGTTGCTTTCAAAGACTGAGCCTATGTAGTGTCTCTGCCTTAGGTATGACATCATTGCTCAAAGCCAACAAGTGGAATTGGACACTATAATTGACCCAAAAACCTATAAATCTTAAAGGGAAAGATATTTTGGGATACAAATACTGCACAAAAATTTGCACTGAACTGGCAGCTAAACTTAAACTTACACAACCCAACTTTTCACAGGATGTGATCGCAGCTCGTAACACTGTGTTCTTTATAATAATTCTGGGTATTATTTAATGTAAAAAAAGAAAGAACTAGTGCATCAAGTTCCTAAAATACTTATAAAATGCAGATTCCTTTTCCTTTGAGATCCTTGTATAGTATGTAAAATTCCCATACTGTACCACGTAATGACCTTTTTTATCTACATTTTTTGTGTTGTTTTGCACTTCTGTGTTCCTTCTCTAATATACTAGCTGTTCCTGTAAGCTGCACTTCACACACAAGAACAGCTGGAAATAGTCATGTGAACATCGCAATTCCCGCGACAAAACTGTTGAGACAGCAACACGAGTTGAGATCACGTGACTGGAATTGGCTTGACGGGCAGTGTGGATACACCTCGATATGAAGGTGCCATGACGTGACTGTGCCGTGTCGGCCAGTGTGAATTGGCTTTTATTGCGCCGTGATTCACTCACAGCAATTTAAGCAGTCCTCTTAGGTTCCTGCATAGCCACATGCTCAGAAACCGCTAAATATGTATTTCAGCCTTTGTTGTAAATCAGACTGGTTGTAAAGAACATCGAATATTGCTGAACATACTTTCATCACTTTCATAATAAAGTCTCAGAATTTGTTAACAACGCTAACATGACAAAAATTTACATGTAACGGGGTGTGAGCCCACAACTTTCGACTGCAGAAACCACCACCTTATTAATTACAATAAATCGCGTGCTATTTGGTCCTGGTTTGGTTATCATATGCCCTCTTCAAGGCTTATATCGTTGCTGTGTTATTAAGTGACATTTAATAATGGCGATGTGTTTGTGATAAATTCTTAGTGCTCCATTACCTTGAAACAGCATACTGCAAATTGTTAAACAAGCGTCTTTCCAGGCCAATTCACACTTGCAGTCATGTCACATTCTATCCTGTCAAAACATTCTGAAATACATTTCAAATGCCAGCATCCACACCACCCATACCATCCCATTGTGTCATTTCATGGCATTCGTCAAGTTTTCAGAGGAAGAAAGTTCTGATAGTCGACGCCATCTGTCCATTATTGATCACGTGACACACACAAGCTTATTTCCACCTGATACACAGCCAAGCACAAGCTCCATATATCGTTTTGTCGTGTTTTCGTGGTTGATATCAGTTATTTGTTGTTTGCTGTTTGTTATACATTATTTCATTTCGTTATTTCTTTTGTTAAAATTTATAATAAATGATGAAAGCTTAATTGAAGCAGTGAGGTTAGTCTGAATTGTACGACATGAATGCACTAAATTACTTGCACTCTGCTACATTTATATGAAGTCAGCTCTAAGTTTCTGGAACATTTGTAATTTTGCGCCAGTGGTGTGTTGCAGTGAAATGCGGCTGGCATCCCTGCAGATGCCTGTGATTAATTTGTAATTGCCAGAAGTGTCGTCGTTGTATGTCTGTTAGTTATTGTGCCAGTGCTGCACTGATTGGAACAGTGTGTCGCATAGTTTGCGAATTTCGAGATGGCAGAGTTAGAGAAACAACATGTGTGAATTAAATTTTGCATGAACTCAAGAAAATCTTTACAGAGACACACAAAATGGAGCAGGAAGCCCACAGCGATGAGTGCTTAAGCTGTACTCCTTCCTACAAATGGTTCACATGATTTAAAATTGACCAGGTGGAAGTTAAAGATGGCCGCCGTTCAGGACGCCCTTCGATATCTTTTGACCACTCTTATGTTAGGAACGAGACTGCAGAAGAATGTAACATTTCAGTTGGATCGTCTCATGAAATCCTGACACACCATTTTAGAGTGCATCGTGTTGCAGCCAAGATCGTCCCACGGCTAGTGACTCAAGACCAGAAAGCACTTCGCCCCACTCTGCTCTGTGAAGAGCTTTTGGATCTCACAAATGAGAACGAGATGTTCCTTAAGAGAGTCATAACTGGTGATGAGATGTTGGTCTATGCTTAGATGTTGAGATCAAGGTTCAATCTTCACTGTAGGTCAGAAAATGTTGTCCAAGACTAAAAAAAAAAAAAATCTTGTCAGGTCAAATGTCAAAACCATGTTTTGACAGTTTTCTTTGGCTGTGTGACGGATTAGTTCATCATGAATTCGTGCCACAGGGATGAATTGCTAATCAATACTACTAATACTACTATCGGGGAGTGTTGCAAAGCCTGTTAGTAAAATATGAGAAGGAAATGGCCTGAAATGTGGTGAGGCAGTTCATAGCTCTTGCATCACGATAATGCACCCACACATTCATCCCAATTGTTGCTTCACTGTTGTACAAAAAAAAATCACTATGCTGCCTCATACTCCATACTCTCCAGATTGGTCCATGTTACTTTTTTTTTAAATATAATTAAAAGTTGAGAGGTCGAAAATTTGCGACTATAGATGAAATAAGTGAAATTTCGCATATGCCGTTTTGTGTGGTCCAGCATGAGGTGTACCAAGACTGCTTCTGGAAGTGGAAATGGCGTTTGGAACGGTGCAATTGTGATGGAAGAAAGTACTTCGAACGAGCACAGTAAGTAAAAGGTAAGTGTAGAAAAATTTTGTGGACGAAGTTCCAGAATTTTTTGAACAGACCTCATAAAGTGAATTTTTATACATGCGAGTGCCGTATTTAAAATTTTACAGTGAAATGGATTGCAATATGGTTGTAGCTTGAAGTGAGAAAAATACTTACTGTGGGTAGAATCAGATTGATTAGTAGACTTAATTTATTTTAATGTCAGGCATTTGTAGTCTTTCATAAAGATGTGGAATGGAACCTTCAAACACTGCAAGTTGCTTATTTACATATATCTTTGTGGCAGGCTTATTTAGTATTAAGCAGTTCTCTGGATAGTGTGTGAAACTGTTTTGCAAGCGTTAGTGCTCAATATTTATGTGGTTTCACTAGGTAACCCCAGAACAAGTAAGGCACTCGAACTATTAAAAGCCAAATACAAAATATATTGTTGTTGTGGTCTTCAGTTCTGAGACTGGTTTGATGCAGCTCTCCATGCTAATCTATCCTGTGCAAGCCTCTTCATCTCCCAGTACCTACTGCAACCTACATCCTTCTGAATCTGCTTAGTGTATTCATCTCTTGGTCTCCCTCTCTGATTTTTACCCTCTACGCTGCCCTCCAATGCTAAATTGGTGATCCCTTGATGCCTCAGAACATGCCCTATCAACCGATCTCTTCTTCTAGTCACGTTGTGCCACAAACTCCTCTTCTCCCCAATTCTATTCAATACCTCCTCATTGGTTATGTGATCTACCAATCTAATCTTCAGCATTCTTCTCTAGCACCACATTTCGAAAGCGTCAAAGAAAATCTATAAATCCTGTAGGGACAGGTATCGAGGGACATGTGACTAACTTTAAGCAAACCAAAATTCATGAGATGTGATGGCACCCCGTAAAATCGTGTTTCTTTTAGTAATTATGGGTGGAATTTGACGTAAAAATGAAAATAAACTTGACGCTTCGACTTTCTAAAACATAAAACGCAGAGTCCTCTTCCTAAAGCTCCTTGCATACTGTGTGAAATTCCCCTTCTGTACCATGTAATGACATTCCTTGGACCCACACATTTTATGTTGCTTTGCACTTTTGTTTTACTTGTGTAATATACAAGCTATCCCTGCTTGCTAGAAAACGTGTCCAATAAATGTCATTTTTTGTACGAATGTGCACTCCTGCATACACATAAATAAGCTACTGCATTATGTATGTACACTTCCACGTGTAAAAACAGTTGGAAAATCATCTTACAAAGATCATAATTTCGGCGAAAAATTCATTTGAGAAAACCTTGCGAACTGAGATCATGTGACTTGAACTTACTTCATGATCTGTGACTTGATGGATACTGAGTACACATTGACGTGATGGTGCCATGGTGGCCAGTGAGAATTGGCCATCATGCTTAAATTGTAAATTATTGATGATTCTAACTGACTCCTATGAGAGCACTCTAATATAAAGGCATTAACAGTTGGTAAAGTTTTTACAGCATTAATTGTAATAAATCATTGCAAGAATGATGTGTTTTTGTAATTGAAGTATCAATCCACGATTTTTTTGTCATTAGCTTTTTAGGATATTCACTAATGCCATCAAAAGCTGTTGCAACAGTTAAACAAAAAAACATGCTCTGTATTGCAGCCACTCTTTATTCAAGGTTTTATTGACTTCCAGAATACAAAATCAAATTAGGCCAACATAGGTGGAATTTTTTCTTGGATTCGTGGGGGTATGAATACTCGTATTGTTTTCCATTGATGCACAATGTTTATGATGCATGAGCTGTTAATTTTCACGTGGCATCTTGTTCATATTCACAGATTTAATTAATTTCACCTTACAACATCAACAAGCAAATACAAAACATTAAATATCTTGCAATATGATGGTTTGCTGAACTGGCACGAGTTGTAGCTTTTGAAACTCTCAGCCATTTATTAACGAATATTTATTTTACTTCTTGATCACTTATTGGCACACAAACATTTTTTAAACATCAGATTTTAATTTCCAGGCGCCGAACATTTTAATTGGTTGAGCGCACTGTTGATACTTATCTTTAGAATGGAATGTATTTTTGGTCGAGGAAATAAGAGTGGCCACTTTGGACTTTACACAAGCTGGAACCTGCAATGTGACATCACACAGCTGTCAAATATATAACTGGCTTTCCAAACCAGACATCCTGTCGCACATTGTATTATTATAGGAAACAGACAACAACAAATCACTTATATTCTTCATATTTAAAAAGCGACAAATGCAGTTTCAAAAAGTGTCATAATATGTAATACACAAAAAACAGAAACTAGTACATAAATAAATTCTACTATATGATGTGTAGTATGCACATTAACCACCACAATTCTACGATTGGCAGAAGTGTGCACAAAGAAATTACTATAACTCTTCCCATTCAAATATCTGGAGTCGAATTTTAATGTGAGAGAGCTTATTAAATTCCCGAAAACAAAATACTGAGAGCTTTATAGAGCTGCATGAGTAATATGTACTTGCATGTTTAAAAAAGTTTCCCTCATAATAGAAGATATTAACTTGCTATTGTGTATTAAATTAAATGTGCATCAATTGGTTTGTAACATTACTACACAGTCGCTTAATTCATTAGAATTTTAATGAAATTTGCCACAGTGTTCACTGTAGGGAGCAGTTAACATTTCTATTTTGATGATAGAAAGTGGCATATTTTCCATGAGCTATTTTGACAGATTTCTTCTTGTCTATAAATCAATTTTCAATTACTCACAACAAAGTTCACAGATTTGGGAATTCAAGGAAAAGTTGCAATGTGAAAATAACTATCCTTTAAGTAACTGCCTGTAAACTTCTGCTAGGAAAAATTTCATATAGTGTAGCTTAATATTAACATAAACTTTCTGCTTTCCTTATACAACACTTTGTAAATCAGGATACTCAACAAGCAAAAACTAGACTCCAATATGTAAGAACAAAACGTGAAATTACTTGGATAAAGGGTTGTCGCACAAATAAAACGATATCACTACGTAACTAAATCTTTATTTTCTTGAAATGCATCAAGCTTCATTGAATTTTTGTTTGCTATTTTTTTGACTGTATGTTGTCTTTTTTTCTATGGTATGATTATTCAACACAATATTGCACAATATATTGGCTATATGTTCATATGTCACTTAGAGCACCACCACAGAAACATGTATAATGAAGAACGAAGTTTAAATTGGTGTCTGACAAAAGTACTTTTTTTCAAAACTGACTTTAGAACTTGCTTTTGGTTACACATTTTTTAAATGTGAGTCAGAGGAATCTAATATCAAAATACAAACAATACTTTAACCCAGGTGGCATACTTTCATAACTGTAAAGGATGGCAAAGTAAGCTGTCATTGTTGAAAATGTGAAAATACAGGCTACAGCATTCACTTGACTACAACAACGGTTTCACAAGACCTTTTTTCTAAAGCCTTCTGCACTGCATACCCACTAAGATAAACAAACAAAGGAGGATTATTATTAGTTGTATCATTTTTATTCATTATTTTGATAAATGAATCTTCAGATTTTGGGTTTGCTAGAAAAATGCAGTCATCCACATCACCACACTCAGACTGGTCCATTCCAAAATCACCATTCAAAATCTGGTTGTTGAAAGAAATGCTTCCTTATCATGAAGACCATAGCCCAAATAAAGTCTTGACATGAAATTTTTCTCTTCTTTTTCAGATTGTGAAATCGGAGTGTATGAGATGTGATAATTTGCTGTGTACAATTGTCTGTACAATCCAAATCTTGGTTCTAAATTATCAGTCTCAAACTTTCCAGTCAGAAAATGTTGTATTTTAAAATTATTAAAACAACTGAATAATGCTCAGAATAACTTTATCATTGGGTTTCTCTTGAAAGTGATGAACCCTTTATATTTAATGGCTGCCACCTGCTTAACCAACATTTAAAAGATTTCAAAAACTGTAGCCTAGAATCATTATTAACAAAACTGTGAGCTAGGTTTCTCATGTCGACTGCCTTCCTACAACCTGTAATTATTTGTACAAACTAAATAAGAAATCAAAACACATTAGTTACAAAGTTGTATCTTGGTACACATTCTTTTAAATTTGTATGATTTTAAAGGCTTTGTAAACATATCATCAAGTTGATTTTAAGAACAAATATATTCCACATTGACTCCCCAATTTGACAGAGTTCTCACACAAAATAATGTTGTACTTCGATGTGCTTAGCGCATTTGCCAAACTTTGCAATTTTCAATTATTTAATGGCACTCGCATTGTCAATGAAATATATGGGCATGTTTTCTTTTCCTCTGATCTCCAACAGCAGCTTATTAATTCATATTAATTCCTTGGCACCTTCACTTGCAACAACGAACTTCGCTTCAGTAGTGGATTTCTGTAGTTGACATCTCAATGATACACCTGTATCGCTATCATTGAAACAGAACCATTTCTTGATCGTCTTGTTTTAGTGTTGCCAGAAAAGTAAGCATTAGCATAAGCACGAAGTTTACCGGTAGATGAAGTACAGAAGAGACCTATATCTTAAGTACCACAAAGATTTACAGCGTTCCATTCAGAAGAAGTTGGTTTAGCCATAGATCAAACAACTTTTGAAACGGCATAAGTGAGATCTGTACAAGTAGAGCATGCCAGTTACATTAACAACCCCACAGCCAAACAATAAGAAACGTTGTTGTCAAGAACATTGCTATATTCATTGTCTAATTGTTCATTATCACAGGGAGTTTTTAATGTTTCGAATCAGCCATGTTTAAACTATTTAGAATTTTCTCTGTGTATGCTCACTGTGAAATAGACAAGCCTGACTTCCGTTGCTCTTTTTGGATGCCTAAAAATGAGTCTAAAGATCCCACTGTTAATTTGAATTCTGATTTTAATATATCTAATAATGAATTCACTGTACTTTTAGTTGTCCCTGCGATAAGTCCATCATCGACATAAATAACAGTCACCAATTGTTCTGTTTCGATTTCTCGAAACTAAACGCAAGGATCTCATGTCAAACTAATAAAGCTATTTTTCTTATGAATGAATGAAACTTATTATTCCAGCAACAAGGTGATTGCTTAAGTCCATGCAATGATTTCTTGAAACGACAGATATGACCTGACGTGTCATCGAAACCTTCTGACTGAGTCATGTACATTTCTGTAACCAAGTCACCATATAAAATGCAGTTCCAACGTCAAATTGACCAAGTTTCAAATTTTCATCTGTTGCAATCGCTCTTACAGCACGAATAATGTCATAACGTCCAACTGGACTGAAAGGCTCATCATAATGAAGTCCGCCACGTTGAAACATATTGCACACAAGGAAGTGAGCACAGTCTCGATGAATCGATCGATATTATATGTAATACAAAGTAACTGTCGATTATCGATAACACGTTTCTCTTTAGGAAATTCTACCAAATCCCATAAATCATCTTCTTCAAATACCTTCATTTCTTCTTTCATTGCATTAAACCATTTATTGTAACTACTATTTTCCATAGCTTCATTTTAGTTTGTTGGTGCAAGATCTTTATAGAGAGCTTTTGTTGGGCAGACTAATGCATTTGCTTCTTGAGAGTGGTGGGGCTGGTATCCCAATTCCTAGTCACTATACTTTACTGGGAAACATATTTCACGAACTGGATACGATTTGGTACTTCATTCGAATATTCTTTTACACTACTTCCAATCTGATTAACAGGAGATTAACTTTTATCTCCTGTTTCTTAAGGTAGGCAATTACATTCCAAATCAATCGAATTTCCAGTTGTACGTAGCTTTTCTGGTTGAAAATCAACACTGTGTAATTTCATCACGCGATGTTCTAATAGAATTCACAGTTTATAACCATTTTTATCATTGACATAGCCAAAGAAAAGGCCAGGTATAGCCTTGCCATCGAATGTAGAACGAAATTTCTTTGACAAATAAACATAGCATTTTGACCCAAAAATGTGTAGATAGCTAAAACTGTTAAACATTTTGCCAGTCCACAGTTCTAAAGGTGTTTTACCTTTAACACTTGACTTCCCAGTACGATTGAGTAGAAAATCGGTTGTGTCACATGCATGACCCCAAAATGATCTAGTTAACGTGCTAGATGTTAACATTCAGTGAGCTAATTCAACTATTTATTGATTTGCCTGTTCAGTAACAACCACTGTCTCATAGCACTGCAGCTACCATGTTACTATTAAACTATCCTCCACTGTCAGACTGAAATACTTTTACCTAATAACAAACATCATCATACTCCTTCAAAAATGTTACCATTTTGTTAGCCGCTCCAGATTTATTTCGCATGAAATATATCCACACTAAACGAGAATAATCATCTTTGAAAATCACATAGTAAAAAAAAGAAACATTTGTAGAGTCAACAGACATGGTTCCATTAACGTCCTCATTGATCAACTTGCCAACAGTTTTGGATAATATCTGTTATGGGTAAATGGTTTGCAATGCGCTTTGCCAAGAACACATCCATCACAAAATGAAGTAGTATCAGGGCACTTAACTGATATACCGAAATGAGAGAGGACATCTTGCACATGACGTTTATCTTGATGACCGAATCTCACATGCATACATTGTAGTTGTTCTTCTGAAGTTGCTAAAGTTAATAATTACTTGTGAACACGGTGGACAAACTCGCATGTTTATGATGTGTACTGAAACAACTAGTCTTCCTGTTGTGACTATATCACTACGTCTGCAAATGATAACACATTTGTCAGCATAAGTCACATTATATCTACACTGTGCTCCTTGACGGACAGAGAAAAGTTGGTGTCTGACATTAGGTACATACCAGAAATTTTCAAGCAAAGCAGGTGTCCACCTTTTGTTTATGAATATTTCACTTTGAATACTGCCAGTCCCATGTGCAAAAATAACTTCTTTGCCTGCTGTCATTACACATCGTGGAATCGCAAACTTTTCGAATATAGTGAAATGCAATTTATTTGATGAAATATGATGTGTCGTGCCAGAGTATACAAAATACAAGAATCTGTACTATCAAAATTAACATGAAACAACAAGCTAGTGGCTAGAAATAAGTTGGTTTGTTGCTCACTTTTAAGCTTGAACTCGAATTATTATTGTTGTTAGTTGTCGCTTTTGCTTCTTCTGCGTCCATGCGCTTTCTGTAGTTTGCAATAATATGTCCAGCTTTCTTGCAATAAAGACATGTATGACTTTCTTTAGTCTTTCACTTACTCCTCTGTTTTGCATAGAAAGCACCCACTGCCTGTGTATCTAGCGAATTCTCAATTGAATGCAAATTTTCAATAAGTAGCTTCTGCTCAGATTCAGGAACACGATACCAGGTAGGCCTGTAAAACTGATATTGGGATCCTAATGTTTTCAAAATACGTTGATGGAGCAGCGAAAGGGGCAAAACTGCATTTAGATTAATTTTGTTCAGTTCACTGCAATAGCTCGTGGAAAATGTTCACAAGTAGAGAGACATGTGTTTTGTTATGACATGATGTCATCTTTTGACCATTCAAAGAAACAATCGAACAACGTTTAGAGTCACTGCTATGAAGATCGTTCATATGCTGACGAAAGGGTATTCCAAATTTCTTTTTGATCAATTTCCGTTCTGACATGAAAAACAGGTTCCTCATCAAGCACCGTTCTAATGATACGACCTGCCAGAGCATTGTCCCGTTGCCATCGCCGATATGCGTTGGACGGTTCATCTTCAATTGATGACGGACACTGACCTGGTCCATCTATAATCGAATAAAGAGATTGTTGCTTTACACAAAGGAATTTCCATGTTTCCCATTGATATCCACTTGACAACTAGAGAATGTTTGTATGATTATCGTCGTCATTCAGCTGAAGCATTGTGTCTGCCATTCTAAAAATCATGCAGTCTCACGAGTATCCTAGTAAATGGAAAAATACCCTGGTGAACTGTAGTTATCACAACCTGAATCGCTCAAACGTGGGACCATAACCTGTTGTGGTGAACTTAGGATATAATTTTATAGCAAGAACACAACACTCTTAGGAATAGTGATGTTCTTTCTTTAATATCTGAAAAGATGACACATAACAACAACAAACTTCATATAGTAAAAGCATGAAAAAAAGAAACTCTTTGGAGCAAAGAAATTCATGCCACACGAAACCAAACACCACTGTAGGAGAATACAGAAAAAACACAGTTCCTATTTATTTATTTATTTTAACAGTTCTCTAGCTGTGACCACTGAGTTATTTTCAAGTTTAGAGGCACTATCCGTTTCAGATTGCCTGCGTTTACAATATTGTTGCCAACACACACTTGAACACACATATAAACTTTTATTCTTTACAGTGAATTTAAGTTCCACTGACATCCTGAAGAAACACATAGAATCGTTGATCACAGCGTGGCACCACTATCTGACTTCGCTCGATACTATCTAATTTCCGCACGAGTCACGGAACGATGTGGCGCAGTGGCTAGCACACTAGACTCCCATTCGGGAGGATGACAGTTCAATCCCACGTCCAGCCATCCTGATTTAGGTCTTCTGTGATTTTCCTAAATCGCTCCGGGTAAATGCCGGGATGGTTCCTCTGAAAGTGCACTACCAACTTCCTTTCCCATCCATCCCTAATCTGATGAGACCGATGACCTCGCTGTCTGGTCTCCTCCCCCAAAACAACCCAACAAACACACGAGTCTGTAAAATGTTTAATTTTACAACCATCTTCCTCTTACTTTCCGTTTCTGTCATCTGGATCTTTTCTAGAATCCGATTTAGACATTTACTTAAATAACGTGGTACATCAGCAAAAATTCTTGATACAGGGCCCTCTCTTAATGTGGTCGAGCTATTGGTATTTTTTCTCGTTTTCTATCATTTTTTAAATGTATCAAAATTTAACAAATTCCCTCTTGGAAACGTTTAGCAAAGACTACAAATCTCTTGGAAAGTATACAGTCTTTTTTTGGAATAGCTTTCAACCATTGAGAGTGCATGTCCATATCTGTTAGAAACAGAACGCCATGAAGTAGCTTTTACCACCTTTGTTTACTAATAGTCTATTTCCCTATACAAAAACATGATTTGGAGCGATTAAGATTCTAATCGCATTTACAGGCAATATTCTCACAAAGTATCTCTTATTTTATATAATTACAGCTTAAAAAATATTAAATATTCGCATTTGGCCCTGTTCGTAAACACTCCATTATTCGCTGACACTTTAGTAACGTTACAGTCTAGGTGTAAGACAAACCATGTGTGTGTTACACGAGTGTCAGTCAATGTTACTAGCTTTTTATGTACTTTTTCTGAATATTACTTAGCTGTTTAGTGATTGAAAACGCAATTGCAATTTTTAAGTAACAATGGAAAAGAATAGTGGGAACCTTATGAAAATTGAAGTGTTTCTGCTCTACTCATTTATAGCGGCAATGAGTGCAAGGACAGACATTCTTTTCCCTGCTCCCGCTAAAAGCTAAGGAATTGTGGAACTTTTGCAAATGGGTCTGTATACTTTATCTAGATTTTCAGTCATGAAAACACAAAAAAATATTCTTGGCAAATCTTAGTGCTGATTTCCGCTATAAAAGATACTCATCAGAAGTCTGACTAGAAACACAAACTCCATGGGGCAACGAGTAGCGCATGTAATTACCAATAAGAAGAGTACAAGTTCGAAAGGTATTAGATTTTTAAAAGTTTTACATGTAATGTAAAAATTCCCTTAGCAAAATATGTTTGTAGCTGTTGTTTCGTTTGTGGGTTGTATTGTATACAGTTTCACGTTTATGTTAGTCTGAGAAATGGACAACTGAGAATGTACTTTGAGGATGTACTTTGCCAACAAACAATTACCTTTTTTGGAAAGCACTGCTAGTATTGAAGATATCACCATACTGCTACAGTACAATGAGGTGTAGGATGACGAGGTTTTGTATGCAGAGAGGTATAAAGCATGCACAACATTCAGGTAACCCAAACGTGAAGGCTGTGTTGTTTTTGAAGGAGTGTCTGAAATAGACTTAACTTCATCTTGTGTAAGATGATGAAACTTAAAAAGTTTCAACAATAAGGATCCTAGCTGTACAGTACAAAGTTAAAAAAACGTTGTTTCTAATAATATAAAAAGTGTGTAGTATATTTTTGAACACAATGTATGTGAACAGTTATTGCAAATGTATGCGCATGTGAATGCCAACGAAAGCACAATAATATTCTGTTTCTTACTGGTGCAGTGAAGTTTTGTACATGTAATTTTGTTTTCATATAAAAGTACTGTCGATTTGTTTTATAAATAAGTTAATATACTGCCGCAGTCTTGATTCGAACCTGTGGGTATTATTTTAAACATTCGACAGTCCACTGCTCTACCAACCTAGCTGCCACTGATGTACAGAGAAGTAGCTATAACGATAATTTTTGCTAAGAGTTTAATTTCATTGACTGATTTATCTTTCATTGAAACAGTATATCTCAGAGATAAATTAATGTTATCTTCAGAGTGCAAAACATTTTTAATTAAGTAAGGGGACTTGGACATTGACATGGTGCAACTAATTTTTACTCAGCTACTCCCTCTGAAACCCTGAAGAACAATTTTTCAAGAGTTTTTATGGATGTATTTGTACAGTATGGAACTACATACCATGCACTGAAATGTGTGTGCCTAATTTTTAGATAAGTCTTTTTTAAGTTGAATGTAAACATCAATTTAACACTCCAATTGTTTGTGGAAATATGTAAAGATTTCTTTCCTACAATTACATGTTGTCTGTCAACAGTCATTCCCTCACTTTCGCGAACTTCTTCATGCTTACTTCAATACACTGCAATAGATGTTATACAACAGTATTGGTACATCTTCAAATAATTAGATTTTTAAAATATTGATTTTTAATCAGTTATTCTTTTTGTAATCCCTATAATATTTTGCATTAGTCAAATTCATTTTTTGGTTAAATTTTTGAATAAAGTGAAAACAGAACTGGCTATAAATATTACTACTATGGTATTCACATGAACAAAAAGGGAAGATCCAAACTATCATGCATCTCACACTCAGCCAAAGTACTAGGGCAGTACAAAAGTATTAATATGCCATTTACAGTAAACAACGTTTTTTTGCAAGAGCCAGGTTTGTCTGAACAATTCATTAATGTATGAGGCAGGAAACAATTACTGAACCTGATGCACATAACTATTTAGTACTTCAGCAATAAACTACACTTTCTACAAGTATTTGGGACTGAACATGCCTCCCATGTCATTGTGGTTACCGAGAATGGTCTTAGAGCTGAGGAATTAAAATTTTGTCAATTAGAAGTTTATTTTCTAGCTATCAGCTACTGTAGGCAGCAAAATAAATGTGGTGGGGTGGTTATTTTTGTACAGGAGACACTAATCACTATGGATATGTCATATCTGGATAAATACACGAATGAAAAATCTAGAAATTACTGGAATAACTCTTGAACTGAAGGGAGAGGGTTGTAGTTATACAAAGCACAAAGTAACAGCAATTTATCACCCAAGAAATGCAGATGTATCACACTACTTTAAATAGCCTCAGCTCAAAAGTCAGTGTTAGTGGTCCCTGGAATTTTACTATGCTTGGGGATCTGAATATTAATGCGTACCCCAACAATATGACTAACTTAAGATTGACAGATAAATTGAATTCATACCATCTTGAACACATAGTGGACACTGATACAAGAGTAACAGGTTACACCTACAACAGGATAGATTACGCCATAATCAGTGAACGTGCTATAAAACAATGTTAAGCACAGCAATATAGATTTTCACTACTTGAACCACTATTGTCAGTCTGTTGAATACATGGGTATAAACATAACAGAACAGAAATGAATCCTGAATGATCATAATACAAACGATCTCAAATATAAACTAGCCCAGGAGGAATGGAACCATGTTTATAAGGTAAAGCATTGAAACGATAAATAGACTGAATTCTATGAAACAATTTTGAGATATTGTGATCATTGTCTCCCAGTTAAAGATGTTAAAATGGCTATAATACATAGTTCCAAATCAGAAACTATCAATAGTCTGATTAAGCTCAGGGAGAATGTTCATAACCTCTTCTTACTTAATAAACCAAAAAAGACTATCGTTCTCAAGGAAACGTGTTCCAAAGCCATAAACATGTTTAGACACAGCTTTCTAATTTCATGAAAAGAATTCACAGTGATTGCGTCATTAAATCTGACAATGTGAGTAAAACATTAGCCAATACGAGACAGCACCATCAAATGTCAATGCAGAAGAAATAATCATATTGCATGAGGGAAAATTAATAGAAAATTCAAGAACAATTTTAATTTAATCACTCTATGTTGTACCTAACTAAAACTGTTGACCAAAACAGTCAGGTAAAACTTTGCTCACCCCAAGATTAAATTCCGAGCTGTAAGAGAATGTGAATTAAGTGAAATAATCAATACATTAAAGACCAAGCATTCACCTGGCTGGGGTCAGATATCTAGTGCCCTACTTACGAATTGTCACAAAGAAATAGTTAAATGTATTATCTATCTCACTAACTGCTCTATTAGGGAAAATTCCAACACTGACTCATTAAAAATATGCATAATTAAACCAGTATATGAGAAGGGATCCAAAAATCAGGTTAACAACTTTAGCCCGATTTCATTAATCCCAAAACATGGAAAAATCTTTGAATATGTTTTTCTTTTGCAACTCAGTGACTATTTTACAGTTAATAATCTACCCTCGGAAACAACCATTATTTCAGCAAAAACTACAACACCATCACAGCAACTCAGTATTTTACTTATTGTACATGGTGTATCAAATGAAAGAAATTTGGCAGTAGGCATATTCCTTGATCTTACTCAAGCATTTGATTCAGCTAAACATGAACTATTCATAAAGAAACTTCAGGCACATAGCTTTAAAGAATCGTTAAAAATACTACTGCTAAAAACTACCTGTTAGCATGGAGCTAACCTATCGAGTTAATGACCAGGTTATACTTTCACAGTCTTATAGTAAGCAAAGAAAAAAAGGAGTCCCTAAGGGATCAATTCTTGGCCCTTTCTCTTCTTAGTCTGTGTGAATGATGTCACCTAGCTACAAAAAAACAGAATAGTGAGTTATGCGAAAGACGTATCTCTGATTTTTTTGCAGTAATACCTGCGAACTTACATCTTCTGCAGCTGATAGAGTAATAAATTTAGTTAAGTATTTTTATGAACTAGATCTAAATGTAAATGTTAACAAATTGCAATTACTATCATGTGAGTCTGTTAACTCTGTAAATAAAATATGTGGTATTGAACCAATGGACTCTATCAACTGCAAATTCTTAGGCTTTGTGGAATTGGAACAATGGACACTGATGGCTGCAAATTCTTATTCCTGTACTTAGATGAAAACTTGATGGTTAAATCATATTTACTTTGAATGTGAGAAGATTAGTTCTGGATTATATCTACTCAGTAACCTACCAACAGAACTGTTTACTATGGAACAATATATCCTTTACTAAATTATGGTATTCAGGTATGGGGCTCTGCCACAGATATAAACCTCAATAGATAAATGTTGCTGCATACGAAGGCAATCAGAACACTGCCTGGTTTATGTCATCATGATTCTTGTTGAGAGATTTTTGTGCAGTGTGAAGACCTTACAGTACATTTATTACCTGTACATCATCAAAAAGATTCTAGAAAATGCAATGACATACATGACTACAATATGAGACATATTACAGACCACAGCCTGTACATCAGTGGTCAGATCTTGTTTAACAAATTGCCAAAGGACTTACATGCATATGATGGAAATATGGAAAATTAAATTATTCCTGAAAAAATGTTTATACCCACTTTCTGAATTTTCTGCTGAAAACATGTGATTTTATAAAGTAGACGTATTTTAATGGTACACCTACTTTTGTGACTACATTCTCTTCTGTGTGCTTGTATTGCAGTTTTCTTAATGTTTATCAACTATGTGTTTGGTCTGTATTCTAAAAGAAATTCTCAAAATGATGTAAAACAACACTGATGTCATATTTGTGTACTCTATGCAATAAATAAATAAATAAAACATAAGTTACTTGTATGATGTTTCTTAGCCAAATGAAGAGTGGAAAACTGAGAATGGGGTATCAAATTTATCAGGTGAGGCCTAGTTTTGCCAAATAAATATTTAATTGTTTGAAAGTAATGGTAATTAAAAAAGCTTTGAGATTTGATGTAAAATTGAAATACTTCACAAACAGCTGCACCATCAGAGGAATTTGCCAAAACTACAGGTCACATTAGATCATTCCTCCTCAAAGAAAGTCATTATGGCAGCTGTATTATGCACTACCTACACTGTAAATCATCTGTGAGAAAATATACCGACTCGTTATTGCTAAAATCCTAATTCGCCATTGCTGTACGACCACTATGATAAGGTTTCTTGTGAAAACTTTTCGGTTGGTTTTTTAAGATCTAAAATAGATAGTTGCTGCACCAACCAAGGGTTGACATTAAAGATGTCAAAAACACTCAATGAGGTCGCAAAACGATCAGCATTAGCAGGAAAGATTGTTCATGTTCAAAGATCTAAGAAGTTTTGTTGTACTTCACAAAATGGGAAAACACAATTGGGGGTCAGTCCTTGAATTACTACTTTTTGTTGCGACTAATTGCAAAATGTTCTACTTCCTCATGTCCCTGTGCAAGAACCGTTCTACTTGCGCCAGTTGACTGTTGCACTATTTTGTATACATAATCTACAAAAAAGTACATCCATATTTTATCTCTTTCATGAAGGGAATATGAAGAAAGGGCCCATTGATTTTTGTACTTTTATGGTAAGTTACATAAATGAATTATTGCGCCAGATGCGAAAGAGCTACCTCTGCTTTGTGATAACTGCTGGGAAGAGAACAAATGCAACACAATGATCCACCTGCAGTTAGCTCTTGTGAAGTTATACCAGTGTGAAACGGTAGAACAATTTTACCCTATTGGCAGGAGGGTGACTGTACAAAATCCTGGAATTAATAGGGCTTATAGTAACTATAAAATTTGATTGTGGACTTGATATCTGGAAATGAAATAGTAGTTTTCAAGACATTGTGGCCGTCAATTTATGAGGGGACTTTTCTGTTGAAACATTAAGATGAAATATTCCAAGGCCAGAAAAGGTACCTCTAAATATTCCAAAATTGCATCATTACAGTTATAAATCACCAATGACAAGAGTTGTGGGAGCAATCGATTTCATTCATGGGCTTCAAATCAGTAACTTCTCCTTGATATTAGAACAGAGGAAGAAATGACAATCACAGATGAAAAGTGTTGCAAGGTGTGACAGTACTTGTAAGGGTGAAGAAAGTGGAAGGCGTTAAAAATGTGTATAATTTGCTCCCAATAGTGAAAGTGTGTCATCCTTCTGGAATGAAATACTAGCTTGCCTACTGCAGGTTTGCAAGAACCATAGATAGACATACTGTACTGTAAACAGTGAATACTATTTTGTTTTGATGTAAGTTTTTACTTCTGTGGACAGTAACAATTTCCAAAGCCAATAAAACATCTCATGCAGCAGTTATGCAACTAAAATTCGTAATGTGTACTGTTGTCTAAACAAACAGTTAATTTGTTTTCGTGCTTCTAGAAATTGTTGATCAACAAATGCATTGACTGGAAGAGGAGCCTAAATCCACAGCATATTTTTTTACAATATGAATGGCAAAGTTGGCTGATGTGAGATATTAATGATAAACTTGTTGAGTAATACTTAATATTCAGTAATTATATTGTTTTTCTTATTTTCCTTAAAATTAGGCTGCTTTTGCAACCAGCAAATCAGTTCAGCATTTTAAACCCTACAAATTTTGAATGTTTGGTTTTGAAATGTGGTGTATGGGTTTTTTCAAAGTTCAGCTTCAACCTGTTTAACTCGTATCAGTTTCTTAGGTTGCTAAGTATGTTCATTGTGGGTATTTTCTCCTGCGTTTTCAGCTTATATTAAAATGTAAGTATCGTCTGAAAAGAGAATTGAAGGGAATTTTATGTTTATTGGGATGTAATTGACATAGAAGCAGGAAAAGCATTGGTTGCATAATTAGCCATTGATGCACATCTTGGAATACAGCACTCAGTTTACAAAGATAATTCACTGTATTTCAAGTGACATATACTCTTTGTTTTCTGTTCTGCAGGTGTGATTTAAGTCACTGCAGCCCATTACCCTTAACACCAATTCTTTTCTAATTTGCAGATAACCAACAAAAGTTAATTAAATCAAAGGCTTTTGTGGGCTTGTAAGAAATACATGCACCCTTATTTCTCAAAGCTAATGCTTCGCTCACTTTTACAGTAAAGGTTTCCTCTTTTAATCCAAATTGGTTACTTAGAATATTATTTTTATAACAAAATTTTTGCATTCGCTTTGCAGGTACTTCTACATACACTTTTGATAGGATTTATAAGTATAAAAATAGTTCGGTAGTTTCCTATGTGTTGTCTACACCGTTTATTATACAGAAATCCAACATCTTGATACTAGACATCAAAAACGTATCCATGTTCAGATTTCTTGTTGCTATTAAGTGGTATATTGGATGAATCACTTTATTGGGTAACCCATCCCTTGCTAAGTGCTTTTGGTATTGACGTTCTTTATTGAAACGTTTATCAGAATTTATGTGGTACTCAATTTCTGTGTAAAACCCAAAGGGCTGTACTTACTCTGATACTCTGCTACACCGAAGCATGCCTTCACTACAGTTATTAAGAGTTCATCCAAACTCTTTGAGATGCTAGTACTGTTTACAGTGAGACTATTATTTGGTTCAGTTCTACATATGGCATGACTACTAATGCGGACACCTAATACTTTCAAGTTGCAAATGACATTATTGTTTCCAATTTGTGTAGCTACCTGCATATTTTTCAAAAGAATATACCTTTGTAAATGGTAACATACTCAGTATAACATATATTTTGGTACACTTTAGTTCATTGAGGACTTATATTTTACCAGAAATTGAAAATTTCTACTCTGAGCCCGATTGTAAGTGTACTAGTCATTTTGTTGTGTGGATTTCTATGTGGAAAGATTTCACTGAAAATGTCAAAAAAGTTAGCTGTCCTGTAAACATTCTCAAAGCTACTACAACGTGAAGTACAACTGACAAAAGGTCATTCAATGCCTTTATCTCTTTACTAAAGACAGTTAATATTTTATTGTTGTTCATTTTCAACCGGCTTTTGTTACAAGAAATGTCGCTGTTAATATTTGGTTGCTCAATGAATAATGTGGAGTAGTCAGCAATTACTAAATATAAGCATATGTGTGTGTGTGTGTGTGTGTGTAAGTATTTACAATATTGTTTACAGTAGTCCCAGTCTTCATATTTACTCTAGTGACTTGACTGAGATTTACTCTGAAGCCATATCTTTTTATTATGTTAATGAATTCTGTGTATCACTATTTTCGAACCTAATATTAATATTGAATTCAGTAGTTAATGCATCATTTTTCTCTTTTTCTTTATTGTAATTTTTGAGTAGACACTAACAAATGACCAGAAAACCTGAAACTACTATGACATTTATATAAGATCCCGTAACTCAAAAATCAGCTCTCAAATGTGTACTCTGCAGTTAAATGATTAAAATCATTTCTTATTTTGGAATGAATAAGTTTGCATGAGTCTCCATGTGATTTCTCTCATCCAAAAAACTGATGATGAGTTCGACGTTTTCAGTTTTATTTAAAGCGTTAATATGATCATCCACAAACTTATGTTCAAGAGATAAATTAGTTGTAGTTTGTCGACTTAAGAACTTTTGTTTAAGAGATCAGCATTTAGAGAATCAATATTACTGTGCATATTGTATGGAATGCTGTTCCTACATATGGTTTGAAGGATTGTTTTTAGGTAGAGTTACGATTTTAGTGTTTCTGTTTCTAAACACTCTGTATCATCCCCATCCATTCCTACATGTTTCCTCTACTATTGATAGTTTTACGTGTGTCAGTGAACATTTTGCTAAGAATTTGGGATCATAATCTATGGAAATGATGCTTTGTTAATCATTCATGATTTTCTCACTACCTATCTAGTTAACGAAAAATGTATTTAATCGAATCTAAACTTGCTCCATGCGTGCCAGTAATCATTTTCGGGAAAGAAAATAATTATATATCTCTCTCTCGTTATACCTTATAAAGAACTTAAAAATCGGTGTTTAATGGGACTCCACACCGAAAATTCTTGAAGTAGAATTCTCCCCGAAAAATTGTCGTCAGGGTTTTAAGATGCAAGTTTTAAATTCTTGTACTTGGTAAATGCTGAGAAACGGAATGTCTTTGCTTTCATGAACTTTGGGAAACAACATGCCTCAGTTGTAAAGCGGAAGTTACCCTTCGAGTTCCTGTGTGTGCTGTAGTGTGGCGTTGAGGACTTAGCAATATCATGGCGGAGGTAATATCTGTCTTAATTAATGCAATCTTAATGAGTTGTGATGATTGTTGTGGTATCAATGATTGCAATAGTTTTACTTTCGTTTTGCCGAATCTCCGTAACCACTAAATTGAACGTGATGTGTGGTGTAGAGGTGCTACGAACCGTAATGTTCTGTATTCCCTGATATGAAAATTTTTGATATGTGGTTGTCTCCGTTTTCAGGTAGAGGAAACCCAGAAGAAGAAGAGGACCTTCCGGAAATTTACTTTCCGTGGGGTGGATCTAGATCAGTTATTGGACATGACTATGTAAGTTCCTGAAGGAATACTGTTTTCCCTTTTCTCTGTTGCGTTCAGCATTATTGATATTAGTAGTCCTGTCACGGCGAGTGGAGTTTGTAGTATTGTGACCAACAAGGTATCTGTTGAAAACGTAAGAGATTTGTTCAGTCGAAATTGTACAGTAAATGCCCTCCAGGATAGTTCTTTTGTAACAAAAGACCTTGTGACAGTTGAGTTTGTGGCTGTAACCTAAATAGTTTCTTCCTCGTCCGTACTTATTCATTCAATAAAGTGTGTGTTGAATTACTATGCGGGCTCTTCGTTGTTTTAGTTATTTCAAATGTGGTCGTTAGTTAATCTTCTTCCATTGTGTAATCAGCTGTGTTGATCCACTCTCTTCACTTTGCTCAATGCCCAGTTGTAAAGTTTGCAAATTCCAAAACATCGTTGGAGTGTCTGTCTTGATTTTCATTAATTGTATGTGCTGTTTCACCTTTATTCTCCTCAGGGCGAAGTGTGGTAAGTGTAACCATGGGGTTAGTGTAGTCACGGCTACCTCTGACCTATCACACATGTTAATTTACTCCTTTCTTTGTTATATTTGACCATAAGTTGTCAAATCTGACATTAATTGCTATTTAATTTTTGGACTTTAATTGACGTCTACATTTTCACTCTGCGAGAGAGTGACGTGTTCAGAAATAGGTCTGTCATTTTTAGTTTTAAAGATAACTGCACATTTTTTTTGTTACAATCCAACTTTTGCATGATAATTTCAAATATGAGATTCGTTTTACTCTTCTGATAAAGCTCTTAATATGCTAGGCATAGTTACTTACTCCAACACACTAGGTCAGCTAAACTGGCCTTCCTGTACATATGGCTACCAGAATACCTGATGTGCTGGATTTGTAGGTGTACTGAGTTTGTGTGAGATATATTTTATTTTTTATTCAAGTCCACTATATTTTTAAACCACATTTCCTTTTATAAAATGGCACATAACTGAAAAGAATGTCACCATTTAAATTACAGTTCAGTATATGAAGCATTGTTTGACAACAATGTTGAGTGTGATATTTCAACCTGCAGCCAGTGGGTGTAGCATTGTTTAAGGGTGTGATATCTACGTGAGACCAAAAGTTATTGCGTCACCAGAGTCATCTAGGGGTAAAAATTAGCAAATCTCCTCGGTGCTGTATGGAATGAAACACCACCTGAATTGTTGAAAAGTGGTTTTCAAAAAGCAGGAATATTCGCTTACAGTAGAGAAGTAGACTAAAGATAAAACTAAATATGATCCGGAGGCATATAAAAGATACGTAGCTCATACCAAATTTTGGCAGAAACAGATCCATTGCCAGCTCACGATAATGTGGCCATAGACTGTGTGGGAGCTGTGTCTATCAAAGTACTCAGATTTTTGAAAGCTTCCAGCTGAACAACCTCCAGAATTTTATAGGCCTACATCGACTGAGCCTTGCAGTTCTAGTGTCAGAATTCTTTGTCAACCATTCCCAAGCTAACCAATATTTCATCATGTTCTGGAACTTCTGATTTGTCATTTGAAAGCTCATTATTGGAAACAGTCTGACAGTGTACTCTCCCTGGTAAAATAATGAAAAGGATTGCATCAGGAGCTGGAGTTAGCACTTTTCAAGATGCCATCTATAAAGATAAAGGTTTTAAAGGAAACAGGAACAATAAGGAGAAAGCAAAACAAAAGCATCACCAGCATAAAGGGTGTGGTAATGAAAAGTGAGTCTTCTAAACAAAGTGCTGTTACTTTATCCGAAATGGCATCTCAGAATGTTATGGGGTAAAAAAAAAATCCGATTGCTCATGTGAGTAACAAAAAAAAAGGATGAAGTTGAATCAGTAAGTGAAGAAAGTGAAACTGAAGGAGGCCTATTTTTAATAAGTAGTGATGAAGAAAATGGGACCATAACACTGGACGATCTCAGGAATGAAATGATAAACTGTGAAGAAATGAAGCCAATGATAAAATTAGTTTGATATTATATTCTGGTAGCTTTTGCAACAAAATGTGAAAGTTCATTTTATTGGCCAAGTTACCAAAATTAGTGATTTAGGAGATCCAAAAGTGATTTTCCTCAGATGCAAAAATAAGAGAAAGCGTGGCGCCACATTATACTGGCCTGATAGAAGAGATTAGACGGAAGTTCCATCCTCTGATGTCATTTCAGTGCTGTGTGAGCCTACTGTGGGTCACTGGGGAGACCTGACATGGTGTTGCATTTGATTCATACAACATTCAGTGACTAAATGATACTTAGGACCTAAGTGTGAATGTAAGTTGAATTAGGGCAGTTTAGTATTAAACACAAATTGCCAACAATTTTAGTTCAATTAGCGTGAAAAATAATATAAAGTGAATTTTTCTTTTCTCTTGGTACTAGATATTTTATTATTTTTGTTAAATTGCCTACTAAAGAAAAAAATTTCTTTTGTAGAATTTAAACTAATAAATCGTCTATGAAGCATTCTGTTTGTGTTTTATGATTTGGGCCAACAAACTGTGGGGCAAGTGTAACCTCACAATTTTGAAAACAATTATTTGACCATATTTTTTCAAAAACAAAATGTATATTGTTTAAAAGTCAATAAGTCAAGCTTTAAGCCTGAGAAATTTCTAAATCATATCTTCAATAACAAGTTGACAATTTGGTGTCAAAGTTGAACTATGCCAAAATGTGGTTACTTACCCCACTTCACCCTACTCGTTTGTTTTAATGTTGCCCTTTTATTTTCATTCGTGTTTGATAAGTTTGCCCCCCCCCCCCCCCCCCCCAAGTTTTTTCAATGGTTGATGCCGGCATTTCTTCCCAAGAATGGGTAGTTTAGGTTAAAAATAATGCGTCTTACTTATTGACTTCATTACTTGAAACAAGCGCTGCCTTCTTGTATTCCCCTGGGTTCAATTAGACATGTTTAAATTGAAAGAAAGAAATAAAGCATTTGCTACACTTTTTTCAAGTTAATAAGCAAATGTGAGAAATGAAGTATTGTCAAGTATTGATATGAAACATTTAGAGGATTAAGTGTTTTGTAAAGGCATGGATAAAGTGGTTGTAAAAACAGTCCTTAAAGGCAATGGATTTCTTAAGTGTTGACTTCGGCAATAAGTTATTTCATACTAAAACTGATAGAATGACACCACCTATCAAAAGTCGACTGCCTGGTGATCCATGTCTGCATTAAATTAAGTTTTTCAACTTTTGGAGCACGCTGTCATTTATCTTAACAAATAGAAATATTGTCTGAAGTCATTGTGTATCATCCTAGTCCTTCAAAAGGACACCTTCCTGTACACCACAGTGTCCTCTGCTCACGCTGCCCATCAGGTCGATATTTGTGAAAAGGAAACAAGGCATGGGCCATAAAAAATCTTCAGACATTGTATGTTTGGAACTCGGTGGGGGCACAAAAGTGCTTTCTTGACCCATTGAATTTGTGATTGAAGAAAAGATATTCTGTGGGGCAACCATCATTAACGACTTAGTCATACACCATTCTATGTACTGAAATTTTCAGCACCTAAGACTGAACCATAGTTGTGAACTCCACCGGTCCAAGAGATGGAGAGATGTGGTGAGATTCTCAGAGGTGTCATCCTCTGATGTCAGGCCAATTATTTCGTTGGTTACTTAGCTGAGTACATGCCCGAAAGAAGTATTGCATAACTTTTACATTGATGCTGGTGAACTTCACACACTCAGTGGAGTTGGTGCAATAGTTCCTTCGTAGAGTGCTGCAGACATGACTAGTGACTACAATTCGTTGCCTTTTGGGGAAACTGGTGCTTCAGGCTCCTCATCATTAAAGATATGCAATACCATGGCTTTGCTTGCGAGAACATAGTTTGTATATTAAGATGATATCCATCACCATTTTATTCATGCTGCATGTTTTTCGTGGTGTCTGCGTTTTCCCTCAAAGAAAATTTGCAACTGAGATCTGATTTGGTGATGGGGTTGACTGAGGTAACTAGTCATGTTATTGCAGTGATTGGCTGACAGCAGCATATTGAGCAGCTACCATCTTAATTCCAGTGTTTTGGAAGCTGACTTGCCATATTTCGTGGGTTTCATATTTACATGTGCATAGGCTATTCTGAAAATGTAGTTTCAATTGTACCGTGTGTTGAAGATTTCTCCAAAACTTGGCTTTTTTGTATGATATGTTGTGTTACAGTGGCAGGATGTACTCTACTTAGGATACAAACTCCCATTCAGGTGAGGAAGTTCGTGTGTACTATTTATGCAAATGACATTTTAGCAAAAAGAACATTTTTAAACATGAGTTTTAAAAAATAAGAGCTATTACTACAATCAGTGGAAATTCCAGGGTGAACTAACAACATTGACAGTCCAGCTACAGCAACCAGAGATACTGATCTTTTGTGTGAGTTTTGCTGTGTTTTTCTACTTCAGAAGAGTGCGTGTGGGGGGGGGGGGGGCATTATTTCCTTATTGCCTGTCTGTCTCCTCTGTAGTACTACTTCTCTCTGCTCCAGTCTATGACCAAGTGAGGTGGCACAGTGGTTATCACTCTGGGCTCGCATTTGGGAGTGTGATGGTTCAAACAAGTCTGACCACCCAAATTTCATTTTCCTGTTTCCAGGAAAATGACGCGATGGTTCCTTGCAAAGGTTATGGCAGATTCCCTTCCTTATCCTTGCCACAATCCGAGCTTTTGCTCGATGTTGATGGAACGTTAAACCTAATCTTCTTCCCTTCAGCAATTGACTTCATGAAACCACAATTTCTGTTAAGTCTTTGTATGGACTAGCTAATTGTAAAATTACCATTTCGAGACTTACATCCGTACTCACCTACCTGTCAGTCCTTCTTTAAGCTATTTAGCATGCCACAATGCTCATTCAGAAGGGTAGATGCTGTTTTGTTGCCATGCCCTCAAACCTGTGTGCTCAGATTCATTTAGTTGGATTGTATTGACAGTGGTAAGGTTCAAGAAAGCAAAGCTCATACATTTTCCTATGTGACTTTTTATTTAAATTAATGATCTGTGCTGGTTGAGTTGGGTGGCTTATAGTGTGGAATGTTTTTTTAAAAAAAACTTGAGCAGTTGCCTGAAATGTTTGTACTTGGTATTTCTCAGTAGCAGCAGGATAACTCTGTCCATTACAATGATGGTCTTCGAAGCAAGGTGTGGCAGTTTCTCTTTGGAACAAAGAGCAAGCATGCAAAATATGTATCCAAAAACATTCCTGTGGGAAGTTTAAAACTATCTGTACCATCACTTGATTTCCAGCAGATGTTCCTGGAATGCTTCTGATTTTCCCTTGATTCATCAAGGAAATAAACCACTAAACTAGTTTTTTCTCCTAATGTATGCATGTTTCTCAGGAATGTTGCTTTAGCATATTCATAACTAATTTCATCTAAAATTAATTGCAGTGATGAAGTGCTATGTGTGAAGCAAATATTCTCTTAAATACTCGTAAGGGCTTTGACATGAGATAGTCACTGTTCATATGCCTTTTAAACATGGATCCTTAACAACCTTGTCATCATCTAATTGTTAGATGTTGATTGCAGTGCTTCCAGGCAACATGAAATGAAATTTTCCTACAGAACAGTTTTTTTTCCATCAATTGATGCACTTGGTGCAGGCTATAAAATTATGCCTATCTTCATATAAACTCCTGAAAATATCTCCCATTTTCTCGTGGCGCCACTCGATTTTTGGCTGAACCAAGCAAGTTC
Source organism: Schistocerca gregaria (assembly GCF_023897955.1). NCBI lineage: Eukaryota > Metazoa > Arthropoda > Insecta > Orthoptera > Acrididae > Schistocerca > Schistocerca gregaria. The sequence goes on from NC_064926.1 coordinate 349,090,789, forward strand.
TTTTACATCTCGTGTTATGTTTTGTGCAGGAATGTTGTCTGCACTTGCTGTGGGGTACAATGGGGATGAAAGGTGTGTCCACTGTTTCTCACATACAGTGAGAGAGCAGCAGGCAGATGTGTTTTTTAGCAATTTGTTCTGAAGAAAGGATAAAACATTTCTGTAAAAGATGGTTGTAACTTTTACTGCTCTTTATTTAGCTTGCAGCTATTTAAATTGTACTGTTGCTGCAAAACAAGCACAGTGTTGCAATCCGATATATTTTTGAAGCAGCAGTGAAATGCTAATCTGCACTATGTTGCTATGCATTCAATCTGCAATAAAAGGCTAAGTGGATTGATGTTACTGATCCCCTTCCTCATTGTACTTGTGCGGATTGGTTGTATGGTCATTTCACACTATATTTAATACATTTTCGCGTGTCTGCAATTAATCCATGGGCCAACAGGAGTTGCCATGCAGAACAAAATCACTTAAATCAGTTCACTTTATAGCACCCACTGCCATAATCACAAATATTTCTTGCAAAACTTATTGTAATACACAAAAAACAGCAAACAAGACAACAGTTTCAATTTTGGTTCTAAAAATACATAACCCCTCTTCTCACCTTTTGTTGGTTGTGCCAGAATCGTCCCATTGGGTGTGTGAACTGACTCATTGCCAACCTGTTGGTAGTATCTAGTCACCACGACTGCTGCTGGCCCTGGTCTAGACTTCAACTGCCATGGAATCATATTACTTTCCCTCTATCGTCAAAAAACAATATTACCCCAGGCAACAACCTACATTCCACATGTCTATATATATTAAAAACAAAGATTCCAAGACTTACCAAGCGGGAAAGCACCGGCAGACAGGCACATGAACAAAACACACACACAGAATTACTAGCTTTCGCAACCGATGGTTGCTTCTTCAGGAAGGAGAGGGAAAGACGAAAGGATGTGGGTTTTAAGGGAGAGGGTGGCTTTGCAAAACATCTACAACAATGACAATTGTTGGAAAGAAATGACTGTTGGATGAATATGGAGGAAATGTCTAATTTGTAGTGTAAGATTACTGAACAGGACTTACTGTATTAAAAAGGCCCATTTGCATTTTTGGAAGGGGAAAGCAAACTTGGGTATTGAAGTAAGAAATTTGCTGAGACATTTTAGAAATTGAGGGACCAGATTTTGAAATTAATCTCATACCATATTGTCATGGATCATTTGAACTTAACAACCACTGGTGTTGCATTTTTATTTTTCCTGCAGGGATCAGCTTATGGAGCTTTTCCATGCTAGAGCTCGGCGTAGGTTTTCAAGAGGTCTGAAGCGCAAACCTTTAGCTCTCGTCAATAAGCTTCGTAAAGCCAAGAAAGAAGCACCACCAAATGAAAAGCCTGAAATTGTCAAGACACATCTTCGTAATATGATAATTGTGCCAGAGATGGTAGGAAGTATTGTTGGAGTTTACAATGGAAAGACCTTCAACCAAGTGGAGGTGAAGGTAAGAGACAAAACCATTTCATATCTTAAATAGAACTATCTTCTGTGTGTTTAGTAAACAGTTAACATGGTAGAATTCATTGTAAACAGTACTTTCTACGGCAAGTTTATGTTTCAGTTTTTTATTATATGTTTCTTTGGTTGATATTATTTAACTTAAGAAATGTGGCAAAGAGTATTATCTGGTTGTTTGTATGATAGCTGTCACTTGGATTGCTTCACATACAAACAAAATGAGAATTTTTCATTTTTGAGGAGCAGTAGTCCAGCTTACAAAACCAGTTTAACAGAGGTGTATTTCGCATTACATGCTAAATTTTGGAGAACACTTTAATTTGCAGCATTGATTAAACTGTTTGTCATCAGTGGAGATGTATAAATATGAAAATCAGTAAATGGGTAACTTTAGGTTTGTGAACACAATTACAATAGCTGGCTAGTGTGGGATAACTAGCTGGCTTCAATCACCGATTCACCAGTTGATTTTTTTGTTCAATCTGTTCTTCAGACAAATGAAACTATACCCGGGCCGCTGAAACATTGCACTTGACGTTTGCATATGAAGTTGGCAGCGTAACAGAGTAACAAGTGAAGAACAATAGGCACTAGGTGTTCAGCGTGGGGCGCCAGCCAATCACAGCGCAGTGAGCACTGCTGTTACTCACGTGCTGTGACGTGAAAGTTCCCGCATTGCCGACTTTGTTTAGTGAATGTGTATACAATGTGAGTTGTGTGTTGTTTACCGCGTGTTTTCGTTGTACTGTGCTATATCGTTGTGACTTTTGTTACGTTGTGAGTTTATTTCCTTGGAAAATGCCACCGAAAAGACTTCGTTCGCCTAGTGACAATCCTTTGCGTCGAGGGGTGCCGCTAAACAGCCAGGCACTGGAGTTGCTATGCAGAACTCGTGAGTTTTACGAGCAGGAGAAAAACTACGTTAGCATTCATGGACAGCCATCAATTCCTGCCGACAAAGTGGTGGAACGTACGTCGAAAACTCTTGGTATTAGTGCAAGAACGGTAGTAAGGGAGTATTACTACAAAACTTGGAAGATACTGAAGTGAGCCGTAATGATTCCGAGCTGTCTGGATCAAATAATACATTTTTATCAACCCCGGGAAAGAAGAAAAAGCGGTGTAGTCCTATCACAGATTTAGATTCTTTCAGATTGATGCAGTTCGTAGGCATGTTTATGCTTACTACAGCAGAAAAGAGTATCCGACTGTAGCTAAGTTATTAATCTCTTTAAAGAAAGTGAACTCTTCAGGAGTGGTAAAACATCACTAAAATTGTGCTAAAAAATATGGGTTTCCGTTACAAAATGCTAGACGGACACAAAGTACTGTTAGAGAGGGCACATATTGTTACCGCTCGTAGCATTTTCTTGCACAAAATTGTGGGCAGAGACATTCATTCCATGATTTGGCTAGACGAAACGTGGGTTAATGCCGGGGAAGCCATCAGTAAATGTTGGACGGATAACACACCCAGCAGTAGCGGCCATCAGCTGATGGGAAGAGGAGCTAGATTAATTGTGGTCCATGCAGGCTCCTCCAGTGGTTTTGTCCCTGACACACTTTTAGTTTTTAGATCAAAAAAGACTGGTGATTACCATGAAGATATGGATCACACACGATTTGTTGAGTGGTTCAGGAACCTTTTAAAACAATTTCCTGTCCCTACAACAATTGTAATGGACAATGCTCCATATCATTCGGTGATACAGAACAAAGCCCCAACTACAAATGATCGGAAAGAAGTTATGGTGCAGTGGTTACAGGCTCCCTTTTAAAACAATTTCCTGTCCCTACAACAATTGTAATGGACAATGCTCCATATCATTCGGTGATACAGAACAAAGCCCCAACTACAAATGATCGGAAAGAAGTTATGGTGCAGTGGTTACAGGCTCGAAATATTGCAGTGGATATGGGTATGACAAAGGTTCTGTTATATTCTCTTGTTAAAGAAAATAAGCCTAAGACACCTACATACGTAGTAGACGAAATTGCCAAGGAGCAGGGTCATACTGTAATAAGGCTGTCACCATATCACTGCCTTTTCAACCCTATTGAGTTATTATGGAGTGACGTAAAAATGTATGTAAGGAACAACAAGAAGTCCTTTACAATAACAGAGGTGGAAAAGCTGTTGCGTGAAGCTCTTGTGACTGTGGATGCAGCCTCATGGAGAAAAAAAGTAGAGCACGTCGAGAAGCTTATATGAGCAGCACAGACAATAGAAGGCATTATCAGTGGCCATGAACAATTGATTTGTCTTGCCGATGACGACGAAGAAGACGGTTTTAGCGATGAATCGGACAACAGTGACGATGGCGAGCTGGATGGAATTGCGCCATTAACGCTGTAAATTGGTGAGCGAAAAAATTCTGATATTGGTTATTTATTGCAATCTCGGTTATTTATTTTGTAAACTACGTACATTATTGATTTTAAAGTACCAGTCGTCAGATGCTTGTTTTTTGTATTTCTTTGCTCCGTTATCGAAAGGGTGCGCATTGTTATGCTTTAACATGCATTATTATACGGTTGTTTACTTCCTGTCATTGTAGTACAGCTAAAAACGAGTTTTTATATACATTGTAATTACTCAGTCGCTTGCATTTACGAGACGGAACGGAAAACTGTGTCGTCCGCTGTGTATATAGAGGCTGCTATTGCAACATCGCTATTACAGTATAGCCAACCTAACTAGACAAAAAGCGAACTGTCAAGTGCAATGTTTCGCCGGCGGGGGTATAATACTTGGTGCCATGTCAGCTATGTGGATGTTTTCACTTACTCTACGTGGTTGAGTGGTTTCATTTGATGTGATCAACTGACAGGCACAAGTCTCTTAACAGTTACATCAATGTTTTCCCTCAGTCCCTGGGTTTGAGTGATTTTGCTTACATATTTCTTCAGCCTTTTCGGTTATACGTGAACCATGCTTATTTACATATCTTATTTCATTTGGGGGGGGGGGGGGGTAGTAATTTCTAAAAAAATAAATATTTTCAAAATATGTACTTATTTACTAAATTTGAAATCTTCATGCTTGTGACATTAAATATGGAATTTTAGTTGGCTTTGTACATTTGTGTTAATGAATAGTTACTTCTTTGTTCAGATTAATTGAAGCTCTGTAGCATTAACCATACTGAGTAGCACAAGTTACCGATAATTCTCTTTCAGTAACTGTCTAGGTGATGTGTATAGAAAGCATATTAGATAAACTTTGTCAGATGCATTAATTGCTTCCTTTTTAAGCATATATTGTCAGTTGTTGTAAATAGACATTTTTGTCATTATTTGTTAACTTTATTGGATTTTCTTTAATATGGTTTCAAAAATGAATCATCCTTTGGGATACTGTATATCACCTTGAATGATTCGTGAGGACCTCTTTTCAATGTGTTATGAGGCTCTCTTTTCATCCAGTCATGTTTTTCTTCCATTCCCAAACTACAGTCAACTATGAAGTACAGTGGAATCTCGTTAGCACATTTTTTAAGGGCTGTACATTTTGAACTGATAAGCAGGAAAACATACTATTGAAAATACCTAATTTGGTAATTATTCAGTTTTTTGCTTGTGAAAATGTGGCGTTAGGGATACAATGTTTGGGGTAATATAGGGTCTCATATCACCATACTTCCTGGCATGCTGTATTTATAAATTGATTCTAAATCTCCTTTTTGAGAACACATTCACAATATAAAACCCAGTTATCAGAATTAATTATAAGTATACAAGAAGCAAAAATGTACTAAATATGGCAATGTTGGCCTATGACTGTTGTAATAGGTTCTTGAGAACATGGATACTGACTCTGGGTAATCATTACCAACAGTTTGTCTCCACAACTTGATACCAAGAGTAACCACACTGCCTCTCCAGACAGCTGCTTGTGTTGTGGCTACAGCAGCCAATGCATGGGTCTGTAATTCCCTAGTCTGGTTGCTGCTTGACTGAACAATGGTACAGGGCAACAAAACCATGCAGGGAGACCATTACCCATTCTCAGATGCCAGGTACAGGTGTGAAGAGGTTGCCACGTGCTTGGTGCATAATAGTAATTCTCCCTTGTTGTCATGCTAGTTTGACCGAAACCTTGGCAAGGACACATGTGGCCACGTTCGCCAGCAGGCCACTGTCGCATCCAAATGTCCCACAGATCTGGATATCACATTATTCGACTAGCTGATCAAATGGAGAGCCAAAGTGAGGCCCACTTTCAGACTGTCAAGTGCTGATAAGATATAGTTCTATATATTTTTCATAGTTTCAAAATAGCAAAAACTACCGTTGTATAACGTGTTTACCTTCTGACTTTACTGGCAGTCATGTTAACATTGCCAGCCATCGAGGAAACATTCCAGCTGTTAACCTATGCAACAAGAGTTGCAGCAAATACATTCATAACAAATAACATCAATTATTGCAGATAATACTTTCGTCAAATTAATACAGGATGTATACACCCAGGGAAATCTAGGAGAAACCCAGGATTTTTTGTCTAGGATAAACCTTTGAATTCTGGGAATTTTGCATTGTTTTAGTTTCCAGTTAAATTTTTGTAATTTGACTGTTAAGAACTGATACTCTAATGAAGACTTTTACTTTGGCCCACTTCTGTAGAATAATACTGCAAAAGAAAACATAAACAAGCAAATAACACCCAAATAAAATGGTAGTTGCAAAGAAAATGTGCCATTTACAACAAATAAACACAGTGCATATTAAGTGTCTGCCGATGACAAAATGTCAAAAGGCTATAGGACGAAGACAGTGCAATCCTTTAAAACAACAAACTGCATTTGATGAGTGCAATGTCACAGCTGTTCACATTTGTACCAGGCTGCTGGCTATTATTGTGATCATTGCTGTAAAAGTAAATTTTCTTTTACGCAAGATGAATTAATGTTAACTTGTGTGAATGTGCAATTAATATCGTAAATTACGGAGCATTTGTGTGTCACTCAAAACTGGGTGCTTTGAGGGCCAGCCACTTAGAAAAGTTTTGATTCCAGAAGCCTGCCCATTTATGCCATTATTTAAAACTGTCATATTTGTGTTTGATACATACTAAAGGATAATGTGCTAAAAAGGCCAAACTTCAAGGTTAGTTTTCATTCATATTAATTTTAGTTCCTTCATAGATTACAAATTGTGCAATAACTATTCTTAAAGTGAGAGGTGAATTCGTGAGCAATTTATAAAGTAGGTAAGTTACTTATTTTATAAAATTTGTACCCCATAGTTGCAGCAAATTAAAGCACGTAATAATAATTACTTACCAAATACAATGTCAAAATTTCGTGAAAAGCTAATGAAAATGTTTTTAAACTCCTGCCACCCACTTGATAGTTGGTGCACCCACCAGTGGGCGGTAGGGACCAGAAATAACCACTGCTCTGAATCATAATAATTAGTTGCATATTAAATTTATATTGGTGCAGTTGTGAACACTTGAAGATGGAATGGAATAATTTTGGTTTAGTTTTAATTTGAATATTAAGTTAAGCAGCTTCAGATGTAAGTAAATCATTCTTTATTTCCAGCCTGAAATGATTGGACACTACCTTGGTGAATTCAGTGTCACATACAAACCAGTTAAACATGGACGTCCTGGAATTGGTGCCACTCACAGTTCAAGATTCATTCCTCTTAAGTAAAAAAAAATGTAAATAAAAAGGAATAAAGTATGCTTTTGAGTTTTTATTTGTTATGTTACCAAACAGAACTTTCCACAGCTCTAAATGCTCTTTTTATGACTTGTGAAATTTAGAGACTGATAAAGGACTGGTTTTGAGTGTTCTAATTTTATGTCCTAGTAATCACCATTAATTTGATAATTTGTTATATATGATGTTAACTTTACTTCTGGACTGAGGGCACTGATCGTATGGCAAATGTCACTACTATCTGAAGGGAGATCATTTCAGTTCACATGTAAACTTGGCTATCAAGTGACTTGCAAGTTCTACACACAAATGTTTTTAACAGTAGCACTTTGTGTGTGTGTGTGTGTGTGTGTGTGTGTGTGTGTGTGTGTGTAGGTGTGTGTGTAGGTGTGTGTGTGTGTAGGTGTGTGTGTGTGTGTGTGTTTGTGTGTGTGTGTGTGTGTGTGTGTGTGTGTGTGTGTGTGTGTGTGTGTGTTTGAAAATTTGTAGTAAATCTTAGTCTTCAAAATAGAATAGTCCAATGTCAGTGTTGCTTGGTCCATGAGAGGCATAACGCTTTGTCGTGCGGTCATCGAGGCATTCAGCTCCGAAAGCCCATATTGACAATGTTTCATTGAATGGTTTGCATGCTGACACTTGTTGATGGCCCAGCATTGAAATCTGCAGCAATTTGCGGAAGAGTTGTACTTGTCATGTTGAATGATTCTCTTCAGTCGTCGTCAGTTCTGTTCTGTTCTTGCCAGAACTTTTTCCGGCTGCTGCGATGTCGGAGATTTTATATTTCTCCAGATTCCTGATATTTGCAGTAAACTTTTGAAATGGTTGAAGGGGAAAATCCCCACTTCATTGCTACCTTGAAGATGCTGTGTTCCATCGCTTGTGTGCTGACTATAACACCATGTTCAAACTAAATAATCTTGTGATAACTTGCCATTGTAGCAGCAGTAACCAATCTGTGCCAGGCACGTAGGAGGAAGTGAGGGGGTTGTAATAACTTCTGTTGTGAACATTGCACCTTCTCCTCAACTGAAAGTAATTGTAGCTCATGCAAGATTACGCAATTCTTACAGTAAGTACAGGGGAGAAGCAGTGACAGCGAAATATTCCAGTACCACAGATCCAAATGGTAAGTGTAAAATTTACGTCAATTACAGAATAAATTCAGCAAAAATATTTTAACAGTTGTGAAGATAAGACTGATTAAATGGTAATATTAGTGCTTGTGGTCATGTTGATTAACCCATATTAGAACTACACAGCTGCTCAGATATAACGGGTTCATTCAAAAGACGAATGATGACAAATCGTAAGTTTAGATAATCTGGACTTAACACTGAGGCTGTTTTTTGAAGCTTTAATAGAAAAAAGGTATTTGTAAAAGAAGTGTCAAACATACCCTATGTCACCTTTTTACAAAAATTATCGACAAATTTGTAGACTTGTGGAAAAGAGGTGAGTGAAAGGTTTTATTCCGCATCCACATGCTACCAAGTCATTGCGCATTAAATTTCATGTTTGATATTAATTGACTCTTAGAATTTAGAATCCGAAGTTTACATTTTTTCATGCCCAACTTTAATTCAAATTATCTAACATTGTAAGCCCAAGTTGGATACTCAACCTTTTTGCAGTTAGAACCATGGTCTTTTTAATGAACTTAGTTTGGAAACCTTTGTAGAACAGTCTTTTTTTGCAAAATAATACCAAATTAAGTTTTTACAAAGTCTGCAGTGTTGCACTTAATTTAATTCAGTATTGGAAAGTGGTATATAAATGGAACTTGATATTTGAGGACCTTGTGTTATTGGGTTACTACCTTCATTACAGAATAAAATGTTCTCGGGTTTCCAACTGCGTCAATTGCTTAAAACTACATGAGCTTTCGGTCAAGTGCTCCTTGGCCATTGTCAAGTGGTGTGACTGTCAGTGGGCTGTTGGTGTGCCCTTATATAGTCTAGCTGCCGTCT